>NC_068356.1:9245767-9346295 GCF_020536995.1 Dreissena polymorpha
TCCGCCAGAAGCGGAGAAAATCGCAAGAACGACACTTCCCTCATATGGCACCAAGCTCTGGCGCGATACGATGGTTGACCGTGTGATATTACTACCTAAAAATGTCAGAAAAAGAGACTCACTAGTTGTTATGTATGCCTTACAATCATACAATTGCACATTATGTTGAAAAAAAATGACGTATATAGTCTTGCATGCAATAAAGCATTAGTATGCTTATTAATGAAACCCGATATCAAGATTATCAGGTCGATATAATAAATAAATGGAGCCATACGTTAAACTCGAAATATAATTCTATAAGAGGTACTATCCTTTAACAAGTATCCATAAGTAACCATTTGATAACTCGCCGCTGATTAGCATTCTGATGAAATTTAGGAATCTGCAAACTATTTACTCGTTTGATTTTTAATTACAGTAAGAATTACAGTAAAAATAGCCCAAACTAAATTAAACAAATTGCCATAATAAATGTTATTCGATTACGGCCGTGACATATTATTTCCTCTCGGTAGCAAGACAATCAATGGCAATTCGGACATAATAAAACATTGTTCAAAGAGGCATACATGTACACTCTCAGCGAAAACATCGACGAGTATTTAAGCCCAGTAATTATAATAATTACGTAGATTTCGTCGACATGTTATAGGGAGGCGTAACCGCGCCGTGTGATTGCTGGACTAATGCTGTTCACGGGGACTGCGTTTATATTGATATTGTAAATCTAATAGACGGCGCGCTCTGTATTCTAGAGTCGCTGTCTCAAAAAAAAGTTTTACGACAATAGAAAAATCGTGCAACACGATTATCGAGTTCATTATCGCAAGCTTATGAGAAATAAGGCTGCACATAGTTTATACGGATGTGCAACCAACGCAAGACGTAGCAGGTGCTGTCAACGCAACTGTAAAGACAGACGAGGATTAGAAGGCGTGGACAAATCTGGGCACGGCATTGGTTACACAAAAGAAGACGATCACATAAAGGCCGCCAAATTCGACGTATACACACTCAAGCAGTGGTAATTGAATTTATCTTTTCTTTAATTGTTATACATTAATTAAATGTGTTAACTTTTAACCAAGTTTATACAAAGGAATCGTGAAAAAATTATCGAATCGTTATCGGCGTCCAAGCATAGAAGCACAGGAGCTAAAAGTATGTCTTGATGCCAAACAAATCGACTCTACAGCTGCAAACCCACTTCCAAATGATAAAACTCCGTTGCCCTATTTCAAAATAAGCGGTGATGCGTTTGAAAAATCCGTATGAAGCCTTAGGAACAGCGCCAGTTGACAGAGGAGTGTGTTTTCAAATACAGTCCTACAAGGGATTAACAATTCCTTCAGTATCCTCACTCAGCGGTCATTCAGAGCCGATAGATAGCCGACGATGCAAAACACAGAGACAAGATCATGCGGTGTATGAAACGCCGTTCAAGTGCTTTTGCAAAGTCGTCTTTTGTGACTGGCACTTTAAGAATGGGCGCTGATTCCAAAATATACCTGTTCCAGGAGGTCATTTAAAAATCTGACTTTGTCAGCCAGCGCCTTAGCGGACTTGATTGGATGTAAAATCAAATCCCTCCAGCTTGGCGTATATGGGTCTGGAATTGTTTGCTTTGCGTATTCCACATAACCGCAACCGATAGAAACAACCACGCCCAGAGATCGGCTTACACCCTAAAAAAAATCATATTTTCATTATTTGCAACCATGAAACGGCAAACAGGCCTTTGAAGAAATGTATTTAAATTTAACGTTAACACTGCTTCGTTTACTTTCACGTCAGTTCCTTTATTTTATTAAAAATGATAGATAGTGCCCTTAAAAAACATTTGAGTTATTGTGGTTAAATATATCTGCTTTACGTAATTATTGTTTGCACACAGTTCTCACACTAGTTCGACTGTAATATTCTTGAATTTCTTCGAGCATATCCAGGGTAGGGTTGTTGGACATTATTCCTCCATCATAAAACTGCTTGTACGGATGAAAGTAGGTGGGGGCCGCAGACGTACTGCGGGCAACCTCCCAGATGTAAGTCTCTGAATTTAACATACATTTTAAGTGTGACTTTTTCATCAGTCTTTTAAAAACATTTGCAAACGTGCACAAACATTTTAAAACAAATGTGTAATGTTGTTTTATTCGAAAACCAAAAAAATCATGTTATATTCACAAATCTGATTTAAGTTTAGGGGAATATCACCATTTGGAGGTTTGGTTGGTTCAAACGGCAGATCTTCTTCGGGCTCTTTGTCTTCCTTGTAGGAACGAAACATGTGAAGCTTCCACGGATGATGGTCTCCTAAAACGCTTGTAACCAGAACCCTTCAATAAAAATGGTATGTTTTCATCAACATTTTGTAAAAATAATTTTTCTTATGAATAGATAATTAATCATGTGGCAGCGAGTGTGTCCATAAAAACGCGGAAAAGTGACATAATACCAAAAAATGCATTTTATAATGACATAATGAGCACAGTAAAAGTATTAGTAGAACTAAGTGTTGGCTTAAAGCGTATTATTTCGGCGGCAAATCATATATCTATAAGTCGAAATCCTGCTGAAAGTAAATTGTACTTTTTCAGACTGTTTTATTCACATTATTTAGTTTCTTTAAACGCATTTTGTGATCTGTAAATTATCAGTTTTAAAATCCAATATTAAACGAATGGATTATGAATTGATTGAATTTACACAAAATACATATAAAAATACGTACTTTGCTTTCTTAATATCAGTCATTACTTTTGTTTCCCCGAATTCCTTCTTCATTAGGGTTTCTATTTGTTCAGAATTGTACGGTGCAGAGCCAGTGAATACTTGGTCCTTCAGTCTGTTGTATATTTCTCGAATTTCAGACACGGATTTGCCTACAATTGAGATTCTGACCTTAGTTTCTAAACATTAAGTTTAACACTTTGTTTTAAATCATATTCCACAAAGATAGTGTTAAAGTATCACTATCATTCTGAAAATATTCAACGATTTGAAATTCTGATGCACAGGAACGAGTAGTCACGTTCCATAATAACAGCGATAAACGATCGTTTGAATTATTTATTTTATTTGATATCATCCATTATGATTGGATTAATTTATAACTCTTTTTTCATTTGTTTCGCATGTATTTCTGCCAGAACGTTCGAAAGTGAACAACTGAATGATGCAAATCGTGTGTTACCCGTAGCAATACCCAGAGCAATAATCCCTCCGGTGCTTGTTCCGCCAATCCAGTCAAACAAGTCTATGATTTCCTTTCCTGCTTCCTTCTCGATCGCCTCCAAAATCTCAAGAATAATCAGTCCACGAATGCCTCCACCGTCAAGACATAATACCTTTCCGTAAATAAAGAGCGTAAGTTGATGCCATTGACCATTACTGAACTTATAAAAAACATTAAACTTGTAATACATCTTGCACAAGGACAGATTACGTTTGTAACATGTACATAATTGCCACACTATAATGTTTGTTTAGTTTGCCTACTTTCTTGTACACACTCCATTGTAATATACATGTTTGCAGATAACAAAATTAAACAACCGATGCATATTTAATAATAAGTAGCTCACCCTGTCCCAAACATGGTCACTGATCACTGCTGATGTGTCCATACTGAGTTCAAGTAGAAGTTATTCACAATGTGTCTGCAGTTTCGTCAATCAACTTGGAGATAACAATAAACATACAATAAGTTATATTCTATAACACATCGTTTAATATACATGTCCTTATTTAGATTGTGTTTAGAGAGCAAACTTATAGTTTTCAACCATTTGTCTTCAATATGATTCGAACTAGATAGATAGATAGATAGATAGATGGATGGATGGATGGATGGATGGATGGATGGATGGATGGATGGATGGATGGATGGATGGATGGATGGATGGATGGATGGATGGATGGATGGATGGATGGATGGATGGATGGATGGATGGATGGATGGATGGATGGATGGATGGATGGAGGATGATGGATGGGATGGGTGGGTGGGTGGGTGGGTGGGTGGGTGGGTGGGTGGGTGGGTGGGTGGGTGGGTGGGTGGGTGGGTGGGTGGATGGATGGATGGATGGATGGGCGGGTGGGCGGGTGGGTGGGTGGGTGGTTGGGTTTTTTGGATGGATGGATGGATGGATGGATGGATGGATGGATGGATGGATGGATGGATGGATGGATGTAGGGATTGATGGATGGATGGATGGATGGATGGATGGATGGATGGATGGATGGATGGATGGATGGATGGATGGATGGATGGATGGATGGATGGATGGATGGATGGATGGATGGATGGATGGATGGATGGATGGATGGATGGATGGATGGATGGATGGATGGATGGATGGATGGATGGATGGATGGATGGATGGATAGATTTATTTCGGAGATAGCATACATACACAAAATGCATTGAAACAACATGTACATAAAACAATATGAAGTAAACAACAATCATAATTGAAAAGTACATGCATAGAATGGCACTATGGCATGCACACTAAAGCCAAAGATTACACAAAAAAGAGCAATATCTCTTATTTCCATTGTGGTTCTTAAACTAGACACTCATGGATATCTTTAGCCCTGCGTTGCTGCGTATTTCCGCACTTTAATCACAAAAAGCATTAAGTCAAATCATTAGCGTCTATTCGGACACTATTGTAATCTGAAGAATTATAAAAATAAAAACTGCGCCGAAATCGATGTGGACACCGCCCTGCTAGTTGCGTTGTTCAAGTACCCCATGTACTATACTAAATAGTGCAGAGTATAATGTGAAGGTAAACATATACATAGTGAGTAGATGAATGAGGAAGAATTAAGTTATTTGCTCTAATAGAAAAGTATGCGATGTTTTTTATAATAAAATTTTCTTTAAAAAAAGCTTCACATAATTATAATTAAATATCCATGCTAGTTCAGTATACAAACCTCCATTCAAATACTGGAAATTTAAACATTCTATTTTCGAACTGGGTAGAACGGAGCGTACGTTGAACGATCAAAGCTAGTTTTGCAGGCTTTTACATCGACAACGATCATAAAATTTGTATCAAAGGTCATAGAAACAATCCACTTTTACTTAGTTTAGTTTACTTTAAACATATTTATTTGTTCAAAGCATAGTACATTACATTCATATGAATATCAAAAAAGAAAAAAAAACTTTCATGGACAAGAAGACAAGCGTCTACGATGCTTATTTGATTTCTGTTCCATGCTGGAGTTACTAGAGAATAAAATGCAATATGGATCAGGTAGTTAAGCATACTGTTGTATGAGCATCACTTTTTCATGTCGTTCTTATACGGTTTAAATATCTTTATATAATTCCTTGTATGACAATTTGTTGTTATTACAAAGTAAAAACGATCTATATGAATTTCACAACGTTTACAGTAATTCTTAACCATAAATATATGTAAAAGAAGAAAGTTCGTGTTGTCACACACCTATAAGGGATCAAGGGGAGGGGGTCGATCCGAACATATATGTCTATATGTCGAAGCGTTTTGTTGCTGCAATGAAGCCGTGGACACGATGAAATAGATTAGTGTTGAGTTCAAGTGAAAGCCGATCATCGCCAAATAGTAGATTGTTTAAAGTCAATGGACACGGCAGATTGGAAAGGAAAGAGTTGCGTATGTTATCAAAATTTGGGAACTGCAATAAGTAGTGGGATGGCGTTTCTTCGGCACCACATGAGCTACTTGTGGCGGACTAGTATTATTTATAACTCCCCCCCTGAGTTTCAACGAAATCGATAGTTTCGTAAAAAATAGTTATCTCGCACTAATTTTCTTTTATGTAATCTATAAGACTTTTTAATTTATTCACTCTGCATAAATCATGTTTATTCGCTCAAGAATAAACAGTCTTATTCAATGCAAAGGCTATTTTCATAAGGGAACGCCGAAACCAAAAACCCCTATGGCATAACCCATTCTATCCAGTCTGCGGTAAAACTTAGACTCGTCCACTATTTAAAACCATTGCCCTCGTGCATAATCAATCTTTCTCGAGCTGGTCGCATATCCGAGTAAGTTATACCGCATCAATAATGTTCTCTGTTTTGTTGACATCTTGGAGATTTATTTTCCTAAACAATATCAATTTGGTTTAATTCCATGCCTATAAACAAATAGTTCAAACAAATGTGTATATAAGTTTACTCTGTTTATAATGTAACTGTTTACTGTGTTGATCGCTGACGAAATGTAAGATATTGTACTATGTATACATATAATGCTTATTCATTTTTGTTAAGATGTCTGATTTTTTGTTGAGCTCTTCGTGCATTTGGAAGAAATAAAGTTAAATACCTTATTGTGAACGCGGCAATTCCCAATGAACAGTGTAGTACTGTAATGCACTTATATCACCATCATCTAAACCGCGGTATATAGTGTTCATTGAATGAATTTACTCACGTTCTCTCAAATCGCTTAACTTCTCGATCGACCGTTGGAGCTTATGTTAGCAAAATTTCGTACTCGTGCTTATTTGATGAGATACAGCATTGGTGACGTATCCAAATCTGTTCAACGGAATAATATAGCAAGGCGTATTAAGTGAACGTGTTTCCTACGATGATTTGCTACATGTCTAGCAGTGTATTCACAAAATGATAGAGGTTACGAATTGCAGTACATGAACGTTTAGATCTCCTGTATGTGAACCCCAAGTATTTTGTGGTAGAAGAAACCTTTGTTTGCTCGAGTTTAGATTTACAACAATTGCGTTCATGTGCGCCATTACGCAGCTTTGTTACTTCTACACCCTTTATAACTAGCATCAAAATAATGAAAATTCTTACCTTCCTATGATTGGAAACAATTCCGTTTACAATAAATTGTCATAATTTTTAATTCAGAAACAATTATACGGAACGCGTAACTCACTCTATTACACTTATGAAGCCTCGTTTATCTGTGCTTGTCTGTATGTCTTTATATACCGAATAATTTGCGATTCTTGTTATGTGAATTTTGTGGGTAGATACAAAATTCTTAATAAAAACGGATGTGAAACACATTTTCCTAGAATACATACCATAATAAATTTAAATTATAGTTAAATAATTATATATCCTGTACCAAAAATGGGATTGTTAATCGATTCCTAAAGCTCACCATCCAACACTGTACCTTGAATTAAACCACAAAAGTACACCTTAATACATTTATTTAGTTTCGTTTAATTTGATCAAAGTGTGTGCGGCCTTCTGCTTTGATAATGAGATTGTAAATCGATTCATAAAACTCACATCCGTAACTGTACCTTGTGTTAAACGAGATAATTTATTTGTTCGATCAAAGTGTGTGCCTTTTACTGTTGTGATGTTGTTTGTAAGTTGATAAATATAACACGCGCTTGCATTACCATAACTGTTATTCATTTGTCTGACGGTTTTTCATTTATATAAATAAGAATAAAATAGATAATATTCTGTTAGAAAAAAACTTAATCCCGCTCTGCGATTGAGACTACTCTACTGGTGAAAAGATTTTTAATGTTTAGCTGCCCTCCTTCAGATCTTGTCATTAGAGACCTAATAATTTTTACATCATTTCCGCATTTAAAGAATTACAGAAAATGTTACTTTATAAATAATCTGGTCATTAAGATCCTCTTGAAACAGCTTGGTTACAGTCCGTCGTATTTTGATTAAGCATTTTAAGTTAAAAAAAATTATAATATCAATATACTATCTTTTCACGAAAACCTGAATATCAACATGTTATAGTTCGTATTCCGATTTTAATTCTGATTTTAAATAACCAAAACAAAAACAAACTACCGGACACCACATTTTTCTTAAGCATCATGCACTAAAGGTGCGAATATGACATGAATGTACTGTTTATTCATTCGATTACTCGTTTAAAATTATCGGCAAAAAACAACCATTTGGAGTTCTTATTTCTTGATATTTGAAACCGAGCTTAAATAAAATAGTTATATAACTAATGTCTTATTCTCAAGAAAGACAGAAAGGTGCACAAGAAGGTCAACCGTGAGTTATCTCCTCATACAAGCAGCGCCACTCGTGTTCCATTTTATCAAAGCACTTGGAGGGTGTTTGTGTTGCTGGCCTTCGTGTATACCTGTGAAGCTTAATGTTGCAATAAATGTTGCCTTTTGCATTGGCTTAAACAAGATTTAAACTAAATTATAATGCTAAATAGTGAAAGACACAAAATATTTGCTATAGCAAATTGCCTTCAGTGCTCGATTTACTGTACTATATTCCTGTAAATAATTGCTTGGGCAATAAATCATATTTGGTATGAGATTGTAGCTCAAGACACGTTGCATTAAAACAGTAACTGGATTACGTGATTACCTCAAATAATTGTCCTTGACAATGATGTTTTGACTTTGCGTTTTTTGTCATTTTTTAAAATGGATTGAACAGGATATGATTACTAGTTTCGTTGAATTTGAAGACGAATATTGCGTCGTATGTGACGCACCGAAGTGTTTAGATCTTTTTGGAAAGAAACAAAACCCGAGCGTCAATAAATTGCAACAAAAACCGATCTAAATGAATTTGTATAACTGGTGTGAAATTTCATTTGAAAGCACATCCCAAAATATATTTATGTAAGCGAATAAAAATCGTGAATGTTATACACGGATGTTTTTGGAAACGAGAACGGACTTTGTTCGGTCGTATGTGAAACTACTTTATTGATCCAGGGATGATAGAATAGTTCATAGCATTAATTTATTTTTTTAAGAATCAAATCTGTTCAATGTGTTTTCTAAATGTTTGATAACCAATACAAGCTTATTTTGTTACAAGCATATAACTCGAAAATTTTACACAATATCATTTTAACAATTTTATTGCACTAAATCATAAGTAAATGGACAAAACTCGAGAAGCCACAAATATTTTAAGATCAAATTCGTCGGGAACTCCGACAGTTGAATCGACGATACAGCGTGAGTTCATTGCTGGTACGGCTCGGTATATTCCAACAAAGGAATACAGCTCACACCCAGCTGAAAGCTCTGCGGAAAGCGGAAAATACAGGGTGGAAAGCAAGGGAGCGGACCAAGAAGAGGTCGGCGTTCATGGCTAACCCATGCAAGTTTGCGCGTAACCTACTGGACAAAGAGCGGTCGAGAGTCCTCGAAACCCCAGTGGAAGAGGTAGAAAGATACCTCCACGCATTCCGCATTCCGACGCCAGTACAAATGACGAACTATGAAGCTTTGATCGCATATAACCAGCAGCACCTCCAAAGGTTGAACTCATTACTTCAGAGCCAACACTAATTAAAGTAAAGGATGTCATCAAGAAGGCAAGATTTGGTTCTGCTCCTGGGCCTAACGTAATCCCGTATAAAGTGTACAAGATGTGCCCTCGTCTACTAAACAGGTTATGGAGACTCCTGAAGATGGTATGGAGGAAAGGCGAAGTATTAGCAGCCTGGAAGGAAGCAGAAGGAATTTTCCCACCCAAGGGAAAGAATTCCAAGAACAGCGACCAGTTCCGGCCCATTTCGCTGCTAAACGTGGAAGAGAAGACTTTCTTTGCTATCCTCGCCAGAAGACTTACGATCTACCTAGAAGATCATCACGAGCTATCTGGATGGCATCAAACTCCGGTTCTCCGTAGGTGACAAGCTGACGGATTGGTAGAAGTTTGAGAAGGGAATTGTCAACGGATACACAGCTTCTGTAGTACTCTTCATCTTGAGAATAAGTCTCCTGATCCATGCAGCCCTCACAGAGACACGCGGACCAAAGACGGAATCGGGGATCTACCAACTATCCAGTCAAAGCGTCATGGATGGCCTCACTCTCACAAGTAGTACCCATGTACAGGCAAGATGGATGTTGACTGGCCTGACAGACGTCGCTTCATGGGCCAGATTGAAATTCAAGGCAGTAAAGTCCAGATCTCTGCTCATCAAGAAGTGCAAACCGACATATAGATTCACCCTCCTAGTGCAGAACGAGGAGATACCATCGATAATTAAGAGCCCTATCAAATGTCCAGGGCAATGGTTGGATGCGAGCCTACAGGACAGCGACAATGTCAGAAAGCTTGAAACCCAGGTAGATGAGAGCAACCTCCCTGGTATTCCAAAGCCTGTCTATACCAGCATGCCTTACTACCAAGGCTAATCTGGCCAATATTGCTGTATGATGTATCACGCTCAGTGAAGAAGCCTTAGAGAGGACCACCAGCCGACACCTTAGGAAGTGGCTAGAAATACCCCCCCCCCCCCCCCAGTTTCTCCAGCGTAGGACTGTACGGAAAGAGCAACAAGCTTCAACTCCCACTGTACTCACTGGTGGAGGAATTCAAGACAGCCAAGACAAGATTGGTACTCACCCTAGGAGACTCCCCAGATGCGCAGATACGAGAGGCAGGCATTGTTACCCGCACCAGCAGGAAATGGTCGGCCACAATGACTGTCAGCCAAGCTGAGGATTCGCTCAAGCATAGAGACATTGTAGGATTGACTTCTGTCGGACGTCAGGGGTTGGCGCGAAAAAAAACACTTCTGTGGAGCCGAGCAGACAAGAAAGAGAAGCGCGTCATGATATAGGAAGAAGTCAGGAAGTCAGAAGAGAACAAAAGACATGGTAGAGCGGTAGAAATGGGAATACAGGGAGCATGGCAAACATGGAATTCGAAATTGACAGGAAATTGACATGGGACGACATCTGAAAGTATGACTCCATCCGACTTTCCTTCCTCCTTAGGTCAGTCCATGACCTATTACCATCACCCGCAAACCTCTGCCGTTGGGAACACATTCCAGACCCTAAATGCCAACTGTGTGACCGTCCCGGCACTCTAGAACATGTTCTTTCTTGCTGCCCTACAGCTCTGTCACAAGGAAGATACAGATGGCGCCACGACAACGTCATCAGAGAGGTGGCTGACTGGCTGGAACAAGAAAGGAAAAAGGAACGCAGTAGCACACCTCGACAACATATAAACTTCGTGAAGCCGGGTGAAACTACACAGAGACAGCCTACCATAAAAAAACTCAATCCTCAACGGTGCAATCGGATGGAGCATGAAGATTGACCTTGACAAAAAGCCGGTCTTCTCAAGTATCTTGCAGACAAACCCCAGGCCCGACATCGTGCTGTGGTCAGAGGCAGGGAAACGACTCATCATGATCGAGTTAATTGTACCTTGGGAAATCAGATGCGAGGCGGCTTACGAGAGGAAAAAGTCCAAATATACAGAGCTGCTAGAAGCTTGCAACCAAATAGGCTGGCGTACTTGGTTGTTATCCATAGAAGTAGGCGCTAGACGGTTCTGTGCACAATCCGTGAGCCGACTGATGTCAGAAGTCGGGTCTACTGGCAGGGATAGTAGGCGGACTATCCGGAAACTAAGCCAAGCTGCAGAGCGGTCGTCCAGTTGGCTGTGGCTGAGGCGAGATGATGCAGTTTGGAAGAAGTAGCGCTATCAAGATTCACGCCGAAGCTACGATGGCCCCACCCTCCCGAGATGTCCATGGTTCAGGGGCGAAACATTGACGACGGATGGACTACATGTTGATGAAAAATGTCGATCAGCAATACACAACCACCATAGAACCTTGTCTACAGGAGATCCATGGGTTAGTGCGATATTGTATTAAACTTATGATTACAAGCATATAACTGAAATCGTTACACAGTAGCATTTTAACAATTTTATTCCACTTAATCAGATGTAAATGGACAAACCTTCGAGCAGCCCGGAAGATGCAAGATCCAATTCGTTTCTTCAAAACACCTTTTCCAGTGTGTCACAATAACATTACAAGATAAGTATTGATGCAAAGCATCAAAGGGCGTCGGGAATTTCAGTGTAAAAGGCACTCAATGAAGTTACATGGAACGATTTTTTTCCACTGTAAATATTAATATATTGGCCGATTATTTTAAACAAAATAGAAAAAGATACTGGTATAACTATTATCTATGATTGTGTGTTAAAACTCCCAAATAACCATTATCTATGTGTTGTGTTATAACCCCCAGATAACCATTATCTATGATTTAGTGTTGTAACCCCCAAATATTTCATAGTTCATTTTATTTACATTGGTTTCCTTTTTTTACCGGCATCCGTGTGCAGTTTTCATTAATGGAACATAACTGTGTAGGTTTTTAAAAATCTGCCTCATCTTGTAAGCGTAATTTCATATGTTTCTCAACTTCAAGGGGAGATGATTCTGAACTCATTCTTACGTTGCTCATTTACGATAGGGGTTGAGTACTCATTGATATGCAAACACTGTAAAAGTTTTAATGTGTTTACGAACCCGCCACCCTCTCACACATATATTTCATGGGCATAATAACAACAAAAAAATGGTTACAATAAAACAGCATATTTATTTAAACAAAAATGTCTACATCAAAACGAAAAGTTAAATAGAACACAAATAAAATAATTTGATTCTACTGGGGCTCGAACCTTGGGCCTCTCACATATGAAGCGAGTGTGTAACCACTACACTACTGAACCGCTTGAAAAATCACCTTCTAAGATATTTATAAGCTATTAAAAGTCGGTTTAAATGTAAACCCGGAAGTTTAAACGCTGGATAGTGAGCGGGGTTAAAGGTTCATACCAAAGGGTCACTGGCAAGATACGGGTCAGGCCTGTAGCCTTCTTTAGTGGTTCTTAAAAAACCTGTAGGAGGACTTGATAGTAATGAGACTGTGGTGCTGTGATGGTGCTCCTCATTGAAAAGCGGCTGCTTCCTTTATCAAGACTCATTATTACAATTAATAATACGTGTCGCGCTTCGCGCTCTATAGCGCCTTAATTAGTAACTAGGTGGTTGCTAGGATAGTGGAACAAAAAAGGTTTTAATGTGTTTACAACCCCCCCCAACCCTCTCACACATATATTTCATGGGCATAATAAAAACAAAAAATGGTTACAGTAAAACAGCATATTTATTTAAACTAAAATGTTTACATCAAAACAAAAAGTTAACATAGAACATAAATAAAATAATTTGATTCTACTGGGACTCGAACCTTGGACCTCTCACATGTGAAGCCAGCGTGAAACAACTACAATACGGAACCGCTTGAAAAATCACCTTCTAACTAAGATATTAAGGTAGTGGGAGCCTAATGGGTACTTTCCAGAAACACTCTTTGTTATTATTTCCACATAGTAAATTGTATATCACAACTAATTGCAAAATTTTAAAACTTTTTACCAGCCGGTTAACTTTTTATACTTGGTTGAATACATTTACCCCTTGACTCGGTTGGGCGTTTTCTATGGATTTACCGTATATCCAAAATGTATAGTTTTTTGTAATGGGATATACATATATTTTGACAATTAACTTAATAAACGTACTCGACTGGATTTGATTTTGTTAGTAGATACAGAATCAAACAAGAGATGTGTTCGTCAGAAAAACAATGCCCCCTATTGCGCCGCTTTGAAATAAAATTTAAAAAATTTGACCTTTGACCTTGAAGGATGTCCTTGACCTTGAACTTCCACCACTCAAAATGTGCAACTTCGTGAGAACGCCGCTTTGAAATTATTTGTTTGACCTTTAACCTTGAAGTATGACCTTGACCTTGAACTTCCACCACTCAAAATGTGCAGCCTGATGAGAACGCCACTTTGAAATTATTATTTTTTACCTTTGACCTTAAAGGATGACCTGGACCTTGAACTTCCACCAATCAAAATGTGCATCTTCATGAGATACACATGCATGCCAAATATCAAGTTGCTATCTTCAATATTGAAAAAGTTATGGCCAATGTTAAAGTTTTCGGACGGACAGACGCCATATATTTGACATTTGACCTTGAAGGATGACATTGACCTTCAACTTTTACCATTCAAAATTTTCAGCTTCGTGAGATACACATGCATGCCAAATATCAAGTTTCTATCTTCAATAGTGAAAAAGTTATGACCAATGTTAAGGTTTCTGGACGGACGGACAGACGCCATATATTAGACATTTGACCTTGAAGGATGACCTTCACCTTCACCTTTCACCACTCAAAATGTGCAGCTCCGTGAGATGCACATGCATGCCAAATATCAAGTTGCTATCTTCAATATTGAAAAAGTTATGGCCATTAAAGTTTTCGGACGTTCGGACGGACTGACATACTGGCATACACACTGACGGACAGTTCAACTGCTATATGCCACCCTACCGGGGGAATAAAAAGTGTCAATGAAAGAGTATTGTGCCTTTGATGTCCAATAATATTTGCACTTATCTAGATAAAATGGCAAAACCGACAACAAATGGTTCAGTTACAAGAAACTTTAAATACGTTTTATGTCATTTGTAGTGTCATGAAATGCATATATTGTACATATTTATTTAACACAACATATTTTTTACACACTGAATGAATTTCAGGAAGTTTTACCGTTCCTTTCTCGAGAAACTTTACTTTGAGTATGCTAACCCCAATTCATTTTCACGCAATAAATTTAAGTATAAATTTGTATATCACTTCTTTTGGGGGGTTTTCTAGTTGCTTATTAAAAGCTACAGTTATAAACCATGACATGTGAAGAAATTTAGCTAACTTTGAATTAATATTGATATAATTATACATTAACAAGAGCACCGCATAACGGGTGCCACGCTCGGCTGCGAAAGCTTGTCAGAATTGTTTTTATTTTTTTTAGAGGTCACAATGACCTTGACCTTTGACCCAGTGACCCAAAAAGGGTGTGGCGTGTAGAACTCATCAAGGTACATCTACATATGAAGTTTCAAAGTTGTAGGTGGAAGTACTGTGATGTTAGAGGCAAAGTTAAAGTGTTATATTAGAGGTCACAGTGACCTTGACCTTTGACCTAGTGACCAAAAAATGGGTGTGGTGTGTAGAACTCATAAAGGTGCATGTACATATGAACTTTCAAAGTTGTAGGTGGAAGCACTATGATGTTAGAGGCAAAGTTAAAGTTTTATATTAGAAGTCAAAGTGAACTTGACCTTTGACCTAGTGACCCAAAAATGGGAGTGGCGTGTAAAACTCATCAAGGTGCATGTACATATGAAGTTTCAAAGTTGTAGGTGGGAGCACTGTGATGTGAGAGGCAATGTTAAAGTTTTATATTAGAGGTCACAGTGACTTGACCTTTGACCTAGTGACCCAAAAATGGGTGTGGCATGTAGAACTCATCAAGTTGCATGTAAATATGAAGTTTCAAAGTTGTAGGTGGAAGCACTATGATGTTAGAGGCAAAGTTAAAGTTTTATGTTAGAGGTCACAGTGACCTTGACCATTGACCTAGAGACCCAAAAATGGGTGTGGTGTGTAGAACTCATCAAGGTTCATGTACATATGAAGTTTCAAAGTTGTAGGTGGAAGCACTTTAATTTTAGAGCCAATGTAAAGGTTTTAGCACGACAGCGGACGTCGGACGGCGGACAACGAAGAGTCTATGACAATACCTCGGAGTTTTCTCCGAAAACAGCCGAGCTAATAATACAATCTTAAGGTCACCTTAAGTCAAAAGGCAACATATGAATACAGGCGCAGTTAACCACAAAATGTCAAAGATGTCCCAATATTATGTAGCATAAAGATGAATAAGTTATCATGTTTCTTTAAACATGTAGCACAATAATATACAACTTATATTTTAATAAAAACAGCCAGATTAATGACAACTAGATATACATAATTTAGTATCAGTATAAAGCCATTGCGTGATTTTGACTGGCCGCGTGTCATTTGAAAGCCATATTATCTCGTTCCGCCACTTTTCGTCACTGAAAAACTGACCGATTTTAGGGATCACTTCATATAAAATATTTTTTGCGTTTGTGACTTTTGGTAGTCCCTCATTGTTTTTAGCAATGAAAGTATCCCTAAAGTCATCCTCTCCGGAACTAGAAAATATGGCTTTCAAATGACACAAGGCCAGTCCATATCCCGCAATGTTTCCAGCTGTTGGTCGCTTTAGGGTTCCTCTATGCAACCGCACGTCTAACAATCTAATGTTCTTTGCCTTTAAGGCTTTTCATGACTTAAACAAACTGAATTATGGATTGCAGTAACAGTAAAGATGTGGGCCATATTGTCAGTAATTTTACATGTTTTAAGCAAAGATCTCAGTGCTTCAACATCATCAGGAGCACTGTGGGCGTTGCAGGTTGCCTGAAAAACACGTTCAATAGATCTTCCTGTTTGTGTGACTGTCCAGTATACGATTTTTGAAAACCGGCAAAGAGTCAACAAAACTGCTTACACAATTACAAAACATTTCAAAACAGTGTGTATTCAGCAATGCACTAACCAAACCCGGAAAAGCAAACTTGCCTCCATTATGAGCAACAAAAATGACTCTGGGAAACTTTGCAAGCCACATCATACAATCATGTAGAGAAGTTTTAATTGATACACTATCTACACTTTCACCATTAATACGCATTATGCCGTGATCATCAACAGAGATGCCAATCACTTTCTGAGCTTCGGAAGTAATTGGCACTGTTGTCTTCACATATGTCGAAAACCCGTCTTCAAATACACAGCAGCAATCTGAGTAATATCAGGCATTACTGTACCTCGAACTGAAATACAAAATTTAATTAACACAATGCTTATTTCATGAATTGTATAATTCCCCTTTAAGTTTCATTCAGACGTCTTATATGATCGTTGGTTATGAGAAAAATCAATTTTTAGCACAACAAGCACATTACATATTGACAAGTCTTTGAACTCAAATTATCGATTGTGAACAGAATTCACCTTTATATGAATAGCTCAGAATGTTTATAAACCTATGCTCCTTCATAAGATTTATTACTAAAAGTAATGAATTTATTTTTAAAAAATTGTAATATTTGGAATAGCTTTTAATATTTATAATAACAATCACACATATTTTTAATACTGTGCCTGCCATTTAAAAAATGTAATTTTACCAAACTATGAACACAGTGCCTTAAATAAAACAATTATTATTAATATGTTTCATGTTCATCTGGAATAGGAAATAAGAAGACAGTTGATGAGAAAAAATACTAACATTTGGCACCTGAATAGTCAATAACATTGTATTAAAAGTTAGTTTTTACACTTACTCCATTTCTTTCTCATAAGCATCAATGGCAGCCTTGTTAGACGACGCAGTTGAGATTTTCTTGATGGCCTCCCCAGCACGAGCCTCCATCTTCTTAAGATTTCTATTTGCAATAAGCGTTATGTTTAGAGTGGTTAGGAAGTTATTAACCTTCACCGGCCTGCCCAAACTGACTTTCATTGCTGAAAAGAGAATTGAAAATGAGAACATGAAAACGAAATAAGGCCGTAGTTACTTAATTATGACGTCACAATGTATTTTCATAGAATCCATTCGTATCATCATTACATTATTAAATAACATGAATGAGCAATCAATTTGATTTATCAACACAAATGCGAAACTAAATTTGAAAACTGAATATGATGGACACCGGAATGTTTCCATATATATTACACGAACAACAAATATTCACTGGGAATGACACTTGGAATTTTAAGGGGTCTGAAAATGTGTAAGACGTCCAAAGATCAATGGCAATTGTACAATGATTAAACATTGATAGAAATGGCAGGTTGAATCAACGTAGTGACAGTACTGGTGTGACGATGCTTTTGAAGAGGATTGATATAAAAGCTTCTATTAGAGTTTATCTACATCACCACAATTGTGTATGTGGGTACGAAAATTTTGGGTAGGAAAAAAATGGGTACGAAAATTTTGGGTACAAAAATTATGCCAAAAAAAATTAAATACGTAAAAAGATTTGGTTACGAAAAAAATTTGGGTAGGAAAAAAATTGGGTACGAAAAAAAATTTGGTTACGAGCAAAAATTTGGGTATGAAAAAAAAATTGGGTACGAAAAAAATTGGGTGCGAAAAATGTAGGGTACGAAAAACAATTGGTGGTACGGGGAAGTAGTACCCGTGGGGAACTTGAACCTTTCAGCGAAACTGGGAGGCGGGTTACATTCTCGATCAAATATAACAAGAAATATCTTTAAAAAGGTACTCGACGTGTATTTTCTGTACCACTTATCTGAAAACACTCTCTGTTACAGTAAAACGTTTGTGGGTTATAACATTACGTTTCAGCATATAAATTCAAAACTTGGCATGCTCTTTAGTTACACCATGCTCTTTAATTTCACATGTATATCATACCAAACTTTATATTTCGTTGTTTCCTTTCCTGAGTTAATGATGCTATGTGTACGGACGTGATTTCACAATCCCATGTGCATGAACATATACTTTTTCTCTTTTGATTATTGTTCTTTTTCTCTAATTCAATAAGCTTAGGCATGTTTGTTCGTTAAGTACGGCAATAATTTCATGATGATTCCCGATCGAAAGTGGGTATGAGCACATAGTCGTAAGAGCACTTGAATACTTGAGTTCGCCCATGAACACATGGTAAGGTTAACTAAATCTCCGCGATATGACCTAATATGTGTTTAAAACAGCAAACAATATCCAACAAACGAATGAATTGTCAAACATAGTATGTGCACTGGTGTGGCTCTGTAATTTATGTTTGAAAAGTTTATTAAATATGCAAAATGAGAAAACACGCAGAAGAGCGAGTATCACAGATATGATATGGCTATTATGCTGTTTATATACCATAGTCGCTACAACGTTTACAAATGACAGGTTCGAAATAATTCGTTTTCTTTACACTCATGATCGCGTTGAAAGTTAATTTTACACGTTTTAATTCGCAATTTATTTACTGAATCACGACAAATGTCAAATACAATACAGAAAATGCATAGTTTTTTTATTGATCTATAAACATATAATGGATTGAATATAACTGATTTAAAATTAACGTTTTCAAACTATTATTAAATCTTTTCCCAGTATATGCTGTCCTATTTATAGCTGAGCTTCCTATACCTTTATCAATGATAATCAGCGAGGTATGCCGATTAGAAAAATCGAGCTATCTCAATCGGACTGGCTCGGTCTTTTACATAGGTCGCCATTGTGAAGAATGTTTTGATGGTTATCATACCTTAGACGATGCTGTTCCAGCATCGTCAAAAATGGAGACATACATACCTGTTCCAAGCTTGGTATTTACGTCAAAGCATGGCATACCCCTGTTCTTGAGATGGTGCTGCTTTCCATAAGCAACATGGTTGACTTTTCTACAGTCAGTGTTTTCACAAACAACGTACAAATAACCACTGAGGCCATTTTGTAGTTCGCCAACAATGTTATATATTGTCAAAGGAATGGGACACAGATTACAAAACTGACCATACTGTAATTTTTTATTTTTTTATTCAATATAAACATACAATGTATACATGTATATGATCATCAAACAATTTGATACAATGTAGCAGCAATAATGTTCAGACATATTATACAAGATATGCTAGAATTTATACTTGTTTGACCATGTGGTTTCCTTTGGATTAAAAAAGGTTGATTTGTATTTTTTCTTTGGATGTTTGTGATAGGTGTTTATAAACAAAAAAGATAAAACAAAAACAGCAGAATAGTAATTAATAAGGATGAGTTGCATAAAGAGGGTAGAAAGCATACTGGACTTGTTTATGAAAGTTTAATGTGTTTACATTTTTGTTCAAATATATGAAGTGTGTCATTTTTTAGGGCACTTTCTTTTTCAATTTGAATCTTCAGTTTTAAATAATAGATAAAACAGTTCATTGTGGGTATGTGTTTTCTGTATTTCATGCTGAATATAAAATATTTCATTAATATTATTATGTAATTCAAGGCGTTATTAACTACTTGTATTTTGAAGGTATTTGCCCCTAAAGTGATGTCTAAGAGAGATAGTTTAACATTTAGTTGTTGTTTCTCTAGAAAGGTTGTCAATTGATTCCATATAGATTGAATATGTTTACACTCCCCGAAAAGATGTTCTATTGTTTCAATATGTTCACTTCACATATCACATAGATTTGTGTTGGATAGGTTGCACTTAAAAAGATATTTATTTGTAGCTATGATTCTCTGCATGTATTTATATTGAAAATTTCTCAGCGTGCTATCAATAGTTGATTTATATGGCATGACAAATATTTGTGTCCAATTAAATTCTTTTTCTCCAAATAGGTTTTGCCATTTAGTTTGAGCTTTAGAGATTTCGGAAGGGTTTTTTAATTTGAAGTGTGTAAAATATTTTGTTCGTTTTGTTTTGTTTTGCAGTCATGTTTTCTACGAATATGTTTTGAGTACATGGCGTATTATTTGTATTGGTAACAGCTTTAATATGTATGGGTATACTTTTGATCAATGTGTAGTACATCAGGAAATTACTTGTTGGTATTCCGAATATGTAGCATAAGTTATCAACAAAAGAATAGAATTCGTTTATTCTGTAGTCGTATGATTGATATATTTTATGTTTTGTTCGAACCAATGTTTATAGAAAAAGTTTTATTGTTAGGAGTTATGTCTTTATTGTTCCATAAAATGATTTTACTGTTTATTCTTGCTTCTAAAGTTTGAGTTACTTTACACCATGCCGATAAAACATTAAGATATTATTGTCAATATTACATTCAAAAAGTAAGGATTCACCATATGTTTTAAGAATTTTCTGGTCAAATAATTTCTATTTACTCGTGTTGGTATTATCTAAATATCTTTTAACCCAACTGCATTTGATTGCATTCAGGAATGAATCTATACCCGTTAGTCTGATACCTCCATATTCTATTGATTGAAATAATTGAGTTCGCCTAATTTTATCAGGTTTACCGTCCCATAAGAAATTAAATATTTCTGATTTTATATTTTCAATAATATCATTTGGTGGGTTTGGGAGAACCGTTAGTGTATAAATTAATTTAGGAAGTGCAAACGTTTTCAACACGGTGTTTTTTTCCGATTAATGTAAGTTTACGATGCTGCCATGATTTTAAACATTTTTTAAATTTTTGTAATTTAGGCAATATGTTTTTTAGAATGGTTTCATTTTCATTGTGTGTAAAGATTATTCCTAACGGTGTTGCTTCATCTGATGTCCAGTTGAATTTCATTTCTTTTTTAAGATGAATATTACTTTGTTTAAATTTACCTACTCGTAGCACAGCGCATTTACTTTTGTCAAGTTTAAGGCCCGATGCCATTCCATGAAGGGTTAGCGGTTCTTTAAGATTATTGAATGAGACACTACTGTCATTTAAGAAATAAGTTGCATCGTCAGCAAATAGGGACTGTTTAATTTCTTCGTCAGGTTCTAGCGTTATGCCTTTTATATGTTTATTTGATTGGATATAGTGTGATAGATACTCGATGCATAAAATGAATAGCGAGGATGAAAGTGGACATCCTTGTCTTACCCCTCGTTCGATGTTAAAACTGTTTGAGAAAAAGCCATTGTTTATTATTATACTGTTAATATTAGTATAAAATAGTTTGACCCATTTAATAAGACTTTCACCACAGTTCATATTTTCTAAGCAAGAGAACATAAACGAATGGTCTAGTGAATCGAAAGCCTTTTCGAAGTCTGCAAAGAAAATGAGGCCAGAATTGTTTGGTTGGTTGAAATAATTTATGCATTCTTGTATCAGACGTACGTTTTCACCACTATGAATGATAGTATACCTTGTTTTTGTAGCTTAGTTAAGTTTTCGTTGTTAAATGAATAGTTTAGTGAATTAATTAAATGTGTTTTAATATCATTCCAGAATATTTTATAAAATTCGATTGTAATGCCATCAGATCCTGGACTTTTGTTATTTTGCATTTCTTTTAGTGCTAATCCACATTCATATTCATTTAGTAATCCGTCGCACAGTTGTTTTTCCTCTTGATTTAATGCATGATGTGTACTTTTAAAAAGGGTGTTATTTTCAACATGTTTTCGTTTATAGAGGGTTTCGGAAAATAAACGTTGTTCTTCTAGTATTTTAGTTCTGTTTGTTATATCTTCGCCATTGACTACTAATTTGTGTACAGTTTTTTGTTCACTTCTACGTTTTTCTAAGTTTGCGAAGTATGTTGTATTTTTTTCATTGTGTTCAACATGCTGTGCACGTGCTCGTAGTATTATGCCATTGAGATGTGTATGATAAATTCCTTCTAATACTTGTTTTTTATGTTATTTCATTTTTAATGTCTTTGGTATCGTTTGTGTTTGTTTCATTTACTTGTTTTTCAAGTGTTTCAATGATTTTGATAGTTTCAGTCTCAAGTTTGTGTGTTTCTTTTTGTTTTAATGATGTGTATCTAATTGTTGTGTTACGTATATTTCCTTTAATTACTTCCCATAAGGTGTTTGGATGTGCATCTTTATTATTATGAACTGTATTGAATATTTCTTGTTTTATTTGCGTTTGATATTGTGTATCTAATAAGATGCTGTTATTAATTTTAAAGTATCCTGGGCCTCTTTCAAGTTGTATATTGTGTAGTTTAAGTTCAACTAGAGAGTGGTCAGTCATAAATCCTGGTTTTATGCTACATGTGTCAATAATGTTGCAAAGTGACTCAGTTATTAAAAAATAGTCTAATCTACAGAATATTTTTGGTTTCGTGTTTGAGAGCCAGGTGAATTTGCTTTCGTTTGGATATACTGTACGCCAGATGTCTATCATATTGTAGTTTTCAATTATGTTGTTTAAAATGTTTCTAATTTTAGGATGAGTATAAAGGTTTTCCTTCTTGTTATCTATTAATGGGTTAAGGACAGTGTTGAAATCATCACCGACTATAATGTTTTTATCTTGGTTATTAATTATAAAGGATTGTAATGTTTCGTAAAAAGTGCAATCATCAATGTTAGGGCCGTAAACGTTGATTAATGTTAATTGTGTTTCGTGTATTTTGATATCTATACTTGTCTGCCAATTATTATTTCGTTAAAGTTTTCGACTGTGATCCCTATATTATTTTTTATCAGAAAGGCAATTTCTTGTTTATTAGGTTGTTGTCCACTGAAATAGATGTCTCCGTCCCATTCGTCTTTTAAGGTTAGTGCTAAAGTATGTGTAAAGTGACTTTCTTGTAATAGGCATAGACCATACTGTAATTTGTTTAGCAAAACCTTCAGCTCAACGAGTCAATCAATCTTCTTGCATCCCCCCACCCACTTCTGCTTACTCTTTTCACGCAATTTAGCAAATTCGAATAGCTTTTACGTGATTCATTTTCACACAAATCGCCATCGCAGAGCTCGGTTAATGAATAATTGTTATCGAACACAACGTTGTCGATCGGTGTTTGCTTCTTTTTCGATTTTGCAAATCGCTCGCTTTTATTTCGCACTTTCATTTTGCTAAGAAAATGCCAACAACCGTGACGTCATGAACACAAATATTTTATGAAACGAATTAATTTAACTTATATTTGTATTGTATAGTTATTAAATCATAAAGAGATAAGCAATTTTTAACTCTTAAATAAAAAAAAATACAAATTTATTTCATGTATTTAGTATAATTTCCGGACTAAACCGTAGATATCGATTATAGCCGAAACGCTTTCCGAATACGGCGATATCGAGCGACTATTCCCGATCTCACTAGGCACCTACTGCCTTAATAAGTGACTGTAGTGTAACGGTTGTCAATAAAGCAATAAACCGTGTAATCGCTGTCGTCTTGTAAAATTGAAGAAAATACGCGTTAACCAAAACTCGAACAGCAAAAGTCTGCGCTATTGTTAGAAAAACCACAAAATAAATATATTTTGATTATGTTTTGTTTTTATAAAAAAACAGAAAGTTTCGCGTATTTGCCCAGTCCCTGTGATCTTTCCCCTGTGATCAGTTATTAATTAAAACAATTAGCTTTGCATTATTGGCAATAAATGTTGTAATAAATGTAATAGGCACAAATGCAGTACTTATTTACACTAATTTACACAAAAAACACCACTATGCAAGATATTCTTAAAACAAAAATATATACATTGATCCGTAAAATAACTTCTCCTCCCATAAGCGAAAAAAACCGCATTACATACTAGTCGCCGCACTCCAGTGCGACGCCAATTAAAATATAAAATGCTTTAATAATGCCTCTCCTCCCACAAACGAAGTTTGACAAGGGTATATTGGATTTCCCATGTACTGGGATAGAATTGTTTAATATGTCATACATATGAACAGTAGATATCAAGACACTTAATTCACGTTCCTGTGTGATATGCCGTTGAACTAAGCCATTGTTATGTCAAATGCATACGATGGTATTAGTTTGTGGAGATAAGTACGTCCACATTACTCAAGCGATTCAATCGGGAACCACAATATGTTGTTACCATGAAGTGTTTATGTTTTACAATAGGTTTATCCCCAGTGCAGTGTCCCACACGTTCCCTAGTTATGTGCCATTGAACATAACAATTTTATGACAGACGCATATAATGTTCCAATTGTGTGGATCAAAGTAATGCTATGTTTCTCGACAGATTGAATTGCCAATACCATGAAATGGTAATGTGCACGACACTTTTCGTATACCCGGAGATCAACGGTACCTGAGAAATTTGCCCTTGAACGTGACCTTTTTATGGAAAAAATTAAATGTGCTTAATTTGTGTAGAAAACTGTGTCCTAATTTCCAAAGTGGCCGAATCGAAACTTTAAATTTCAGCCACCCTAATGAAAATCACGGTGACCAATTTATTTCAGAGTAATATTGCCCTTTGATTTAGCCATGAGCATTGCTGCTATGCACAAAACAAAAAGGTGCGGGATAGTTTTATTCATGTATGTGAGAACGCTTATGTTTTGTCCTTAATTTGAGTCAATTTCATTTTGAAGTCTACAAAAGCTGCATATTTTGCTGATTATTCGTTTGGTTTCGAGTAAAACTGTGAACCTGCCCAAACACGGCTTAATGTACATTTATGCGTGTTCATGTGTTATTCGATAGGGTTAAAAAGTGAAAAAAAAATTACACAAATCAGCACATACGTAAGAGATATTAAAACGATGGCAGATACATTTTGAACATAAAGATCTAATAAACATTGTGGGAGCGGTTAAGTCAATATTACATGCTCGTGTTTGATGTCTTCGTTCTCGGTATGCGCGTGTTTGATATCTACGTTCTCGAAAGTGCTCCGGCACCCTACGCGTGTTTGATGTCTACGTTCTCGGCTGTGCTCCGGCACCCTACGCGTGTTTGATGTCTTCGTTCTCGATTGTGCTCCTACACCCTTCAAATGTGTATCGTTGATTAATGTGTGCATAGCTAAATGCAGATATTACTTTTGCTAACATTTTGTCTAAGGTTTTTTATTATAAATACATAACACGAACTGTTTGCATATCCCTCGTAGGCAGCAATATAAGTGCACGTGATATAGGCGAATTCCCATGGTAGCATGATCGTCGCTCAACCGAGGGAACGTTTAACGAGAAATCTAACGAGAAATCTTCCAAGTATGTTCATTTTATACGAACCAGCTTTTAATGTTTATTAGGTAATGTCCATATCTTGATTTTCAGCTTGACTTTACGGAGATCCGGCAATCTAACCAACACGCCCCCGAAGTTCCGGTAAGCAAGATTCTCATAAATGACTAATAGCTTTATCATAGAAAGATAAGTAATAAATATGTTGAGACCCTCGCATGCCCAAGGTTAAACGAATCGGATGGCATATAGATATATGTGTATGTTTCATATTGGTAGCAATTATTGAAAAACTACACCGTGAAATAATTTGCTACAAATGGTACACACAAATCATGTGTCGTATTGGTGTAGAGGTAATTGTCGAAGGTGAAATTAACTAGGCGGAGATTTTGATGTAGGTTTGAATCCGCCGGCAGAATATTTTTTTTATTAAATTATCGTTATGTTTTGAACCAGCGTTTTTTTTTTTGGTAGAACATTTATTATTTTAGTTAATTTACTTTTTACAATGTTTACTACATTACCTATTTTATGTTCCACTTACTAGCTGTTTCATTGAATTTGAAGCAATAGTATTCCAAAGCGTAGATCAGTTTAATTCAAATATGACCAAAGCCCGTATCCGTTTCGGTCCTGGAACTAAAAGCTCTATGTTAATAATTTGTGTATCACAATATACACAAAGTGAAACTTCAGCTGCACCAGCTAGATTTGATAGTTTCACCACGAGGTCTTGTGTTGATGGCAATGAACCAATTTCGTAACAGTGAGACACAAAACAAATGTAATAAACCAGGCACATAAGATCAAGACAAACATACCACATTAATCACACATTGAATCGCCGCCTTGGAAAAGTCATTGCAAAGACATAGACAAATCCGTTTAATATTGATTACGTTTACAATAGGCATGTCAGTCATTTAAATTTCTTCTGAAATGTAAACTTTCCAATGAAATCGTTTAATCGGATGCAGAAATCCCGTGTGCACCTGTGGCTTTTAAGGTTACCCACACCTGATGCACTGGGTTTAAGTTTCCATGATACAAAGGCAACACTAATCCTAGATTGGACTACCACTTAAGCATTGTAGCCATGTTTTGCCTTGGCTGTTTTTTATGAAGCTCGGCATGTTTTAATTAGTTTTTTGACTTTGTTCATCGTTTCCATGTCAAATACAACTTTATGTTGACATTGCCAGTCCAGCATACTAAAGTTTGGTAGTATAAAACTTACATATGAGTTTGCATTAGTTGCTCGTTCAATAAAGCATGTAGATACACATGTTCTGTACGAAAAAGAACCTATGTATTTTTAAAATATAAATGTGAGCTACGTATGGTTCAACCCTTAACAAATAAAAAAATGTTAAAGCTATTAAGCAGGCGAATCCATTATTTCAATTACATAAACACGACATTATTTTATACCTACCTGTAAAATTGTATAAATATACCGGTAGACTTAAATCGTTGTTATTTATACACAAGTTTTGGTACTTAAATCTTGGGTTAGACAAATACATAGCGGATATGTATTTGCTTTTGGGGAAGTAACGTGAATCATTTATCTAAGTAAAGTGATTTTTTTTCCCTAAAAAATGCTCGAGCGAAAAAAAAAATTCTTAAAAGCAAACGAACTTTTTACATCGTTTTGCTATAAACAGTATATTAGTGACTTTTAAGATGGTAAATGAAAGAAATATATTTTCTCATTGATGTGTACTGTAGTCATAGGGATTAAGACATCAACATTCCAGTGCCATGTTAGATTTCAATGAATATTGAATACTGTGGGTTTGAAACGAAATTCGTACCAAAATGGCCAGCGCCAATGGTGGGTTTAATCAATACCCTCCATATATTGTCTATAGTCACCTTAGTAAATTGTGTGCGAAAAGCCAAACCAATGATAACAGGTAGTTCACATCATGACTTCAATATTTGAATATTCAATATTTAGTGTTGGCAAGTATGTGTCACTTGTATTTTTGAACATTAACTGCCATTTACTACAAAGAAAAGTGATATGAAATGCATCATAATAACATTTGAAATTTATTTATTTAAAATAAGTATAAAAAGTAGTCTCTTTTAAGGCTAGTGACAAATATAAAGCGATTTTTTAATGATAATTTTCAATATTTAATCACTGAGCAATAAATTAATAGAGGATGTGTATTTGCTTTTGAGATTAAACAGCGAAACACATGCACGAAAAACAACCGCGTATGATATAACAAAACAAAAGTCACAAGTCAAGCGTACAAGAGTGAACACATATCAGGTTTATGCTGGCGAGCTATACTGATAATATTGAACCTTTGTAACACAAGAGTTTGAAATAAGGGACTACACGTACATTTAGATCATTTATATAATAGAATGTATTACGTATAAATTGTGTTTACAGTTGTTTATGTTCTATAGAATCGTTTACATCATTTATATTAATAAATAAAAGAATATCGATTATATTTGCAAATGAATATGTCAAAATACAAATGTCCGTGTTTCAAAAACCCTTAATATAAAGCCCGTCTGGCAAACTATGCTTGCAAAAACATACATGTTAAACATGTTCTTAAGCAACACCGTAACAGTAAACAAATATACAAATAAAATTCATATCAATAATCTAAAATATTAAACACAAAACAAAAACAGCAACAAAACAAATAAGCAAAACATATCAAAAATTATATAAAATTGCAATCAAAAATTAATATACACTTAACAACTTTTCTGAGTAGTCACTTAAACAATTATTTTCTCAAAATTGAATCGCGAAATTAAATGATTTGTTTCCATATTAATTTGTCGGATTTTCTTATCGATTTGTGTAACCATTTGTCAAAACGATTTATAAGAATCACTATAAACTATCGTGGTGCATTTGGAACATGCGCTCTTGATAAAACGTTAAACATTTGAATTGGGTCCGTCGTAAAGCGTAAATAGGCTACTTGCAATAAGAGAATGTATACGGAATGTTCTATTATTTGGCCTAGTTATCTAGTTTTTGATTCAATTAACCCAGATTCAAATAAGTTTAAATAGTATCAAGTTAAACCTTTTAACCATCAGAATTCATCAAGATCGATTCATAAATGTGGTTTGTTTCGTGGTAACACGTTCTTTTAGGTTTGACCTGGTGACCAAGTTTCATTAAGATTTCCATATATTTCGATATATTTGGCTTCCAGAGAAGTCTCAATAGTTTATTAAGATTTGATATGCTGTCTTAAGTTTTGACAACATTTGACCCAGATTCAGTATCAGCAATGTATATTAGCAAGATAAATATTATGACCTAGTTTCATCCAGTTTTTGACAAAAATGTGTCCTCTAGAGTGATAACAAGGTAAACAAGAATGCAAATATTTGAACTGGTTACCTAGTCTTGACCCCACTTGATCCAATACAAAAGAGGTTATTCTTGAAGACAGTCGTATTTCAGCTCGGGTCGTAGAATAGCACTCCCACGAAATGTATTATAAGAGATCGATGTCAGACTGCACTTGCAGCTCGCGCATTTATCATTTAGATATCGAACTTATTTCATATATTTTGTGATTTTGAATTCAAGGGATATTATAAATACAGTGACTCGCATGACCTATGATATTTTTCTAACAAAATTACTTCAATTGGCGATTAGTGTTTCTTTGATACATGTGTATTGTTGGCTGCACTGGTTTCGCTTTACGCAATCTTATAAATAGCCAAGTAACCAATACGAAAAGTTGTTCAGTGCATAAATCTTCCTCGTTAGGAATTGATAATTTGAGCCTAAACTATCTGCCTTTGCCTATGTAGCGAATCGCAAAAGTAAAACAAGTATTTTGAGTCCAAAATACTAAGGAAAGCACATTTTAGGCACCATCCAAATTTATATACCACAACGATACACACACACGAAGATTGCTTTAAAATAAATTTAAAAAAAAAGATTCAAAAGTTATATATCACTACCAAGTAACATTGAAAACTGCAGAATATATCAATTATTATAAGCATAAATCAATCAATTTGTGATTATGGATAGAGAACTTTTTACATACAAAGAATAGATTTGAATATATTAAAACGTTAACGCGCAAATTATATAATTGAATAAGAATGCATTATGAGCAATTAACAAAAGAAGTATTTTTCGATGATAAATAACATACATAAAAACAAGAACAGACGTCATTGATTGAAAAACATACCGATCTAACATAATTTATTCGCACATTTAAACCGTTTGGTTTAACAATCCCTTCTTGTTATAAGCGCATTTAACCCAGCAATCGTACATGAGTGTATTCGTTATACATTTAGAACGTTCTACGTACCATCAAATAAATACGCGAACATTATTTGAGTTTAAAACATAGGGCACAATAGCTTAAATATGTATAAATGTAAATTGAACACCAGTCCATTATTAATTACGCGTAGATGTATATAGATATTAGGTTTTAAAAATGTGCACATAAATAGCGAATACTCTGTCTTTAAGTTTAATTATTTTGCTAACATCGATAAATATTTTAAAGTTTAAACATATTTGGTTTGCTCGATTGTATACAAAACAATTGGCTTTTAGGGATACACTCAAAACAGTTTTCTGGTTAAAAAAAAGTACTTTGTGTCTTTGGAAGGATTTTTAGAATGGGGATGGGCGTTCCCGGGACCTCTCGGTCGGAGGGCGGACGCCATAGCCATTTTACTACTACGACCGTTACTAAAGAATATAATTTAATGCACATAGTTAAGAATGTAAGTGTATATGAGTTGGTTTAGTGTCTGAGCTATTATAAATGCAGCACATGCGACTAAAAAAGGTAAAACTCTTATAGTCAGCACATAAGTGTGGCGAGAAAAAGTCAGATTCCGCGTGACCTACTTTGGTAGCGGCGGTGGGGGTGGTGCCGGTGGAATCACCCCGGGGGTAACATGCACTAACGGAACAGAAGGCTTTGGCGCAGCGGGGTTGTTTCGGGGCGATGCGCGACGGATGTACTCGGCGTGGGCTTAGAGGGCGCCGGACCACTCTGGTTCTTCTGTAAATGAGCCTCTATTAGTCGCTGTCTGGCTTGAAATGATCCCGGCTGACCCGTTGTCGGCTCCACGGCTAATGACCTGTTGAGAACGTTCCCTTGAGAAGCAAGACCGGACCTTGCGGTTTCCGGAGCATCAAATGGCGGGGTTTTAGGTCTGTTGGTGTGATTTGATGACGCTGCGTTTGAGCTAAAGTGCACAGGAGGAGTTGGAGGTCGTCAGGTGCATGGTATATCGTTCGGTGGTGTGCTCTGGCGGTAGGAGGAGGGCTCGCGAGAATACACCACTGGCGGACGGCGGTATGTCGCTTAGTGGAGTAGCCGGACTCTTACTAAATTTTGAATATAAACTATCGCGTGGTATTATTGTTGGCGTGGTTTCCGTGCTCTTCACGCGCAACTGAAAAGGATCGATTTCATCATCATGTATTAAGTAAACCTGGACTTTTCGCCGTCTTCCACCAAGTACTGCAGACGGTCGGACATCGAGGCGTCAATGTTCCCGACACTTCCGTTCGCCCCATTCCGTGTTCCGTCTCATACGATTGCCCCTTCGCAGACCGCCGGATAGGTACTTCGTATCCTTCATCACCTGCGCAACTTGGACCTGCAACCGCTACGGGACTATTTCGACTGGGTTCCTCGTCCTTACTTTTCGTTGAAGAGCGAAATACATCTTTACGGACAACAGATTCGCGAGTGGATGCATTTATCACTTGAGTATAAACGCAGTCGTCGTCTTTCCTCGTGTTCAAAGGCTCGTGCGTCTTAGATCGTGTCGTTGTGTGTCAACCAGCGTTCTTGATGGGAAGAACATGACGTCACCCTCGACCGGCTCCGGGGCCGGCTCGAAAAGATCGGAAAGAAGGAGCATTTGAAGATTCGGAGTCACTTTCATACGCACATGGAGCGACGCAGTTGATTGAAGTCATCTGCCTCAGACATCGCACGTGATTGTAGGGCGGAAGCGACGTCACGGCTTTGAGGCGGGTTCCGCGATCTGGACCTCGGCCTGAGCTCAATGACAACTTCCGTGTTTTCTGCTGCGGTAGCCTTGACCTGAAAAAAGACATATATTTGTAATTCTAAGTAGTTGAATAGAACAAACTATTTCAGCAGAATACCATCCAAGTTAAGGGGTTATGTTTTCTGTGTAAAAATGCTATCTCAAATCATGACTGAGTTTCTCTAATAACTCTTAATCATAGAAAAATGATGAAAGTAGAATTATAATCCTAGTTGGAAACTTAAGCAAAAACAATAACAGGGGCAATTTTGGTGTTTCAACTTCCATATCAAGATCTGATGTATTGAAATTAATTTGGAGCGATATCAAAAATGCTACTTCCTTGAAACATGAGCTCAGTAATTAAGGCTATCTTTAATGGCCGCGCGTAAAGAATTTCGAAATATTTTAGTATCTACATTTGGATTAAATCTAAATATTAAGTAAATGGAAATTGCATAAGTGTGCAGCAAGATTGCATTCCCTTTGCCAACCACTGAGTGTATCATGTACATTACAAATGGATTGAGATTTTCGAGGCGTAAAGCAATGCATTAACCGGCAATGAAAAATCGCTCTAGGGACACATATGAAAGACATACTGCTGTGTCTGCCATTTCATGTAAAAATGTATCTATACCGATATAATATATTATCAAACATCTATCTATGAGTAACATGCAACAACAAATTTTGGTGAATAACAAGAAAGTTTAATTTGTGTAAAGCATAAAGTACACAATTACTGCCGATACATAATATCTCCTATTTATAATCAGATTCGATTTGCTTTTACATCAAGTTATAATATTCGGACATTAAATGATTTCAACACGTAAATACACATATCAGTGAGCTGTATATTTTGACTTGCTTAATAAGTGTTCTAGAAATTTGGGTAAAGTAACCGGCTTTTAGATTTCAGCTTTCGCCGTTTTTAACACTTTATTTATTGAGCATTGTTCTGGGTAAACTGGCTTTAATGCATGTGCGAAAAGTGTCGTCGCAGAGTAGCCCCTTCAGTCCGCACAGGCTAATCGGGTACGGTGCTTTCCGACAAAAGAGGCTTTTCGTTTAGCAGACTGCACATGCTAAACATGCATTAAGCTCAGTTTTCCCAAAAAGATAAATATGTTCCATAACTACCTCTGTGGTATCCGGATGCAGCTCCCTACACGGGAAAGAGAGATTACAGAAATGCATTATAATGAATCATTTAAATAAACCTTTAAACAATATTGGTAATTCAAAACAGCTTTATAACCACATAATTGATAATTTGTATTGCCATTATTGTAAATGAAATCATTTCCTCAGCTCCTTCTATTAAACATTTTTAATAAAAAAATATTTTCTAAACAAAAAATGTCAAAAGCATAATGCGATCGAATCGGGTAAAAATGTATAGTATGAATTGCCCCGCCGTCCCTTTCTAAGAAACATAACTCCCCTGATTATGTTAACTTTTAGCACGAATCTGATCTTGGATATATATCATGAACAGACAGGGTAATCACGTGGCGATCAAGATGGCGACGTCCGTGCCGAAACTGGAATTATTTTTCGCCGTATTATTCCCTTTACTACTTTTGTGAAGTATTTCACTGCCGCTCACTTTCCAGTCATATCAGTTCGAAAGTTATTAGCGTTTATTTGGTTTTAATGTTCGCTTTTATCTCAAAGTTGCTCGCTACGAAGTTTCTTACGGGTTTTCTTGTGATCACGCCAAGAAATTTCGTTGCTGATATAGCGTAAAAGTGAGGGGCAGTTTAAAATTAATTTAAGTAATTATGGTTTACAAAACGGCGAATTACTCCTGTCTCGAAATGGACGTCGCCATCTTGATCGTCACGTGATTTCCTCCTCTGTTAAAGGGAAGTTCAGTTTACAAGAAGCGTAACTCTGCATCACATTATTTTAGAGTTCATACCTTTGTTTCGCTTATTTTCACACCTACTTTTAACTTGAAGTGCAAGGTGTGCTCGCGAAAAAATCGTCAATTTTACAATAAAGCAATGGTGCGTCATTCGATGCGCAAAGCGCTAGTGTTGGAAAAGGAATTCATTAACAAAGAAATTTATGCCCCAACAATATTTACGAAATAACATTTAACCTTATTTTCGGTGATTGAGTATCGTTGTTTCTCTTTTTCTGTCGACCTACGCAGGATTTGGATCGCGCCCTCTGTCTGCTATCATCGTCGTCGTCGTCAATATAAATTACGGGCCTGATAATTGGTATTCCGTCAAACGACTGCTGCACGACAAACTCGTTTGGTACGTTCTCCGATCGCCTGTCCGTCGAGTATTTCCGATCCCCAACGGCTTCTACCGACCCTGCTCTTTTTCCACTTTGATTTCTGAATAACCGGTCACGGTCCGCCTTTTTTAATCGTTCCGAGGAAAATCACTATAGGGGGCGGCGGACCGGAAACGGTTCCCCCAGACCCTCGCTCGTGGTGCGTAATTGCCGATGGTGGTCCGTGGTATGTTGAATATGAGGCATTTCACGTGCGGCGAGTCAACGAACGCTGATGGATACGGAGTGTTCGCCGGTGCCTTCTTCACGTAACCGTTCGTGGCGTTATGCGGTGGTAGCCGCGGGTCGTAATATGGCGGTGGTGGAGATGGATATGCATGCTCGTTGTAACCTACATGGCGCTCTTTTCGGTGTCTGCGTGTATGACGCTTTTCTGGGCGTTTTGTTCCCCCATGTCCAAAAAAAAGATTCTCAGGCTGCAAGATTTCTTAACAAAACATTAACAGAAGAAAACGATGCATACGAAACAGGTTTACAACATCCTGTACTACTAAGCAGTGGACAGCGATGTCGAGTATATGGCACAGGTCGATCACTTACGTGTAGGGGCAGAAGAATACCATGCCGATTACAATACATAGTTTGGTAACCTACTTTCAGTAGCAGAAGGAGGTCATACCAATGGCACGACACAGTTTGGTCACATACGTGTTATCGCAGAAGAAGGCTATACCGATGACATGACACAGGTTGATCACCTACTTGTAGTAGCAGAAGAAAGCGATGCCCATCATTAGACACAGGTTGATAACTTACTTGCAGAAGAACAAGAAAGCGATGTCGATCACAAAGCACAGGTTGAACACTTACGTGTATTTGAAGAAAGCGAAGTCGATCACAAAAAATCCGTTTAACACGTTTAGCAGAAGAGAGCGATTTCGATGACAAGGCACAGGTTGAACACTTACTTGTAGCAGAAGAAAGCGATTTCGATGACAATGCACATGTTAAACACTTTTGTAGCAGGGCAAAGCGATGTCGATGAAAAAGCATAGGTTGGACACTTGCATATAGCAGAAGAAAGCGATGTCGATGAAAACGCACACGTTGAACATTAACGTGTATCAGAAGAAAGCGATGTCAATGACAAGGCATATACCGCTCTTTTTTAATTACACTTAGTTATTTGTGCACTCCTGTTTAGTAGGTCGTTCCCATGACATAGGTAACTCGTTCCTACAAGTTGGTAAGTCGTTCCCTCGACTTAGCTTGAATTCTCTCCTCTTTTGTTAAATGCATCTCTCCTTAATTTGCCTCACGATTCAATAACATTGGTTCTCATTAACACTTGTTTTTTTTTAAGTTTTAATCAGAGTTTGAGTTGGTGTTTTTTTGGATTTCAAATAAACAAGTTATATTGCTCCACTTATTTAATTACGAATCACATTTTTGCAGTTTTGTACTAGACGGTTTGTACACATACCAACTTATTCATCAGAGAGAGCCACCTTAATATTACAAACACACAAATGATTTTAGGAATATACACATTATATTGCTAAAGTATTGTGTTAATACCGTAAAGTACTTATTTAACCTCCTAAGGCTATTTACTAAAACAAATAAACAATATTTTATTCCTTAAGTGTTGTGATAACTGTGCATTGATATACCTTATATTAAATAAATTTAGACATAAAAAGTGTTACTTTGAAAACCAAAATTACAAAATGTTGAAATTACATAAAAAGTAAAAATGGCAATGAAAAACGTATTTTAGGAGAGAAAAACACATTTGGTTAATATAGTAAGAATCACTCGCAATACAACTACGAAGTACAATTTAATTCTTACTTCAAGTATATATATACCCACAAAACAACTTCTGGTGAGTGTTTAATTTCCAGTTTACGTCGTCGCACAAATTCATGATGTAATGAAACAAAGTGAGACCATAGATTTTGCCATATTTATATCAAAAAGCGATACGTACACGAAATCAACGTCATCTTTGCATCGGGCTTTTGCTCGTATAATAAAAATATCGGTCTATGTTGTACGATGAAATTACTTTCAAAGTCAAGTCTAAAGGCTGTACAACTGTTGTTGTTTATTTATTTAAGTGTTACTCCGTTTGGTTTACTACCTTGTTCCTTATTTCCTACATTCGACCATTCCTATACATTGGTTATTTTTCTATTCGTATTAATTTGCATATAATCCGTGCAACGCGCGTGACCGAATTCTTTACAAATAAGAAAAAAAGTTTGTTGCTGGTGTGAAAGGGGCATTTCACGTTTTGATAAATTGAAAAAATTGAAAAAAAAATGTTTTCGATTCGCAAATGTTCGTTTTAGTTATGATATTTGTGCGGAAACAGTAATACTGAACATTTACCATGCTCTAAAATAGCCATTACATGCATCTTTTAACGATTTAAAAACCTGAAAATTATAAAGCGTTGCAACGCGAAACGAATTAATAATTTGGAGAGTTCTGTTGTTGTCGTTATATTTTGTGAAACTACGAGGATTCCTTATATACAGTATAAAATACATCTTTCATTGTATGCGGAAGGATGGCCGAGTCTAACTGGTAGACTTTTTACTCCAGAACTCCAGGGGTAGGTGGTTTGAGCCCTGCTGAGGGTTACTTTTTTTATTTTATTTTTGTTTCTTTAGTGGAGCTTTGTAGATCGAATCTTTACATTTATCAATATATAGCATTTACTGACGAACTTAAAAACCTGCCAAAATCTGTGAAAAGGCCCCTTGAAAACTGAAAAATGCGCACTAAAACGGTATATACTGCTACTTAAACCCTATCCACAGGAGTTTGAAAGTCTATCCATAAAGCTGATCCATGGCTAAAAAATAAATAAAAAAATAAACGCCTATATATTATATAGACTATTACCTTTATGGATAGAATTTCAAACTCCTGCATATACTATATAGGGGTTTAGTTTTTTATTATTTAGCCATTAGATTAGCTTTATTGATAGAATTTCAAACTCCTGTGGTTGATTCAAAAGCTCATGACGTATTTGGGCCCCCACACGCGGTATTTGTATTGTGCGCATTGCCTTTAACAGCGACACAGTTATTTAAAGTCCAATTTAAGCGCTAAGACAGCGTCAATTCATTTCATCTTAGAATCTTATTTGAATTCCTTTTTAATTTTTAATAATAGTGCCCTTCAAGGAAATTCCATTCCAACAAGAATTATTTGCCAGAAAACGTACTAAAAGCAGAAGTTGAGGTAAATAGTAAACAACGATCGATCCGTCGGGCTGCCCAAGAATATGGCATTCCATGCAACACCCTGCAATATAGGGTGATTGGTCGAATTGACAGTGACAATTATGGAAAGGAGACGCTGTTCTCATAGGAGGAAGAGTTGGGGTTAGTTGAGCATGCAGAAAATTCTGCTAGACTAGGCTATGGCTACTCAAACACCAGCATGCAAAGATTAGCCGGCGAACTTGCCTACAAGTTGGGAAAGCGGCCGTCGGATAAGCCGCTCAGCAACTGCTGGGTCTATAACTTCGTGAAGCGATGGGGTGACAGGGTGTCTTCGCTAAAACCTTCATCCCTCGATACAATCAGGGCAAAAGCCACCACTCCCGAACATATTGGGGCATATTTTGAAAACTTAGAAAAGGCGGGTTCTCTCCACATGCTCCAAGATAGGCCAGAACTGATTTACAACAAGGACGAAACAGGCATAAGCCCCGAACACCGCCCCCCCCCCTAATATTATAGCACCGACAAAAGAAAAGGCCCATGCTGTGACCTCACCACGTTCCGCTACAACAACAGTGATTGCTGCTGCTAATGCTGCTGGAGCCTGCATACCCCCATATTTCGTGTTTAAAGGTTTAGTTTAAACATATTTATTTTAGCTCGAATGCATCGAAAGCTTCGGCTTATAGAACGAACTATTTAGTCCGTTTCCTGGGAAGAACCAGTGTCTATTGAGAAGTTAATTAGAACACTCCCCGAGTAGGGATCGATTCCACGAACTTACGATCGCAAGGCGGACACCATATCCACTACACCACCGCGACCTCAGATGTTTGAGATGAAAGCATGCACACTTTAATGCACAGTAAACATACAAAAGCCTCTAAGGGATTGAAATAACACAAAGAGTAATTCATTTACAAACATTCGTATTAATTGTTTCATTTGTATACAATATTCTAATATTCTAAAGGAGTATGTAAATTAAAGAAGCAGTTAAAGGCAAATACATAATAGATAATTTGGGTTCTCGATAAGTAATTAAACATAAAACTTAATAACACCATCTAACATCGCTAATAGATAACTGAAAAAAATAAGGCGCGTTGTCATCCGCAGGTAAGAGATACAATGAAAAGCTGATGGAAGGCGCGACACCGGGCACACGGGCTACAATGTCGGATTCCGGGTGGTAAACGACAGACGTTTTTAAGGACTACCTTGAAAACCGTTTCCTTAAGTACACAGCCAGAGCCGATGAAAAGCAGCCAATTCTACTTCCTTTAGACGGCCACACTACCCATAGGACACCAGAACTGACCATATGGGCGAGGTCTAAAACCCTGCACCTGTTTTGCAAAACCGAGCACTCATCCCACTTGCTGAAACATCATGATGTCTCTGTCTTTGGGCCATTTAAGAGGTATTTTTACAGCGAGTGTGCAAGCTTTATGAAAGAAAATATAGGCATAGCTGTCACAAGGTATGACATGGTCCGCATTGCATGTAAGGCCTACTTGAATGAAATGAGCCCATGGAACATTGTTCGGCCTTCAAGAAAACTGGCGTCGTTCCGTTGAACAAGCAGGCAATCTCCGATGTTCAACTCATGCCATGCGAGGCCTTTTGAGATGAGACACCTGTCTTGAAGTGCAGGGCCATCCAGAGCGGAAAACATGCGGTGGATGCATATGTAGAAAGGAAGTTTAGCCGCCAACGCAACTTTTTCCTGTACATGCAACTGCCAGAAGAAAAAGTCGCCTCCTTCCATTTAGAAGCCTAACCCTTCTGGCAAAGAAATCACAAGTGACGAATTCCTGGAAGAAATGGACGTTTATGCTTCACAGAAGGAAAACCTGCTACCAAGCTCCGTCATGTCTACGGCAGGCACGAAAAAGCAAAAGCCGAAACCCGTTGCATCTCACATAAGTCCCAAACCAAGCACCAGTGGCCTTCAGCAAGAGAGGATGGACTTGTCAAAGTCTGACGAGTGGTCTGATGTAGAAGACACAGAAGTTTGTTGCGTATGTGAAAGGTTTTCGCCAGAAGGATTAAATGAGAAGGCTGCGTTACGAAGGGGAGACTCTTTCATCTGCCCCCACTGTTAAACAATGTTGTTTTCAAAATGTTTGTATTTTTTCAAGTTTAATAAGTTATTTAGTGGGTGTGTGGTGTGAAAACTACTAACCGAATCGTTTGTTATTATTGTTAAAATTATGTCCACGAGAAGATTGTTTGAATACTGAATGTGTGAAGTCTGCTAGCTATTGTTGGTCATGTTTATTACAAATAGCATTCCGTTCTTCTTCATCACAACTAATTTCCGCGTCGAGAATCCCGCCACAGTGCACAAATAACCGAGCAATAAAAGCAACGAATGTATAGGGAACTCCAGCTGATTCTGACATCCGGTAGTTAAGGTCAAAAGGTAAGTAAATCAATATTTATGCAACGATTGTTTTAAACTTTTGTTTTGAAATAACATCAAATGAATGTCAGGCGATGAATTGAGCACAGTTTAAGTTCATCATATTTCCTTCCAATGCGCATGCGCGTGATTCAATCCTTAGGTGGTCGAATGTATTGGACAAAAAGAGGCTATGTACAGTTACAGTTTTAGTTCTGGCTACCATAAATTTAAATGTCGCTTTTTATGATTTTTGACTGGCGCGACTTTATAGTTATGGACCAACCCCATTAGGAAAGTCAACCAGAAATTCCCGAAAAGTTGACAGTTAACAAAGACCGGTAAAAACAGCTTTTAAATGCAGTTATTGGCCCAAATCAACCACTTGATCGGAAAGATTGACATTTTTCACATTTAACTGATATATTCTTTCACAAAATACTATCTCTACATTTAAAATTTATCTATTCTGCTCTTACATATCGAGACGAACAGCGATGTGACAGACTTTCTTGAAATGCGAATCTCCCGAGATTTCACGGTCATATGACGTTATTTCTATTTTAAGTAACATACCATGTGCTAAAGTGTTTTCAAATTCAGAATGACATTTCCCGGCATTTTAGATTATTCTGGCTTGTTTTGTAAACAAATTGTATTGTTAATACCAACTCAAAGTAAATATTATTTAAAACTACCTGATTCACACTGAAATCAGTCTTATAATCCACAAGACGTAAGTTGTTAATCACAAATAATAGATTACAGAAAACGAAAGTAATGTTTACAATATCAGCAAAAAATGTCAAGGTCGATTCGAAAGTATCCAAATGAAAACTCGTCACGTGACAAAGCGACAATGGCGTCAAAATTTAGAATTTCAGACTGATGAGAGATATTTTCATCTATTGTAAGGTGCGTTTGAAACATTTGAACCTTAAAATATTCCCCGATGCAGTAATTTATATTCATTCACCAATATATGTAGAAATATATCCAAGAAAATGAGCTTTCTTTGATTTATAGCGTGACATAAATATGTTACGACTCTGGTTGACTTTCGATACGGGGTTGACTTCAGCGTACAGGTATGTCAATACTATATAAACTGTACGCTGAAGTTTCTTTAGCTATTACAGTTTATGATCAGGCAGCCTACATGAGAAGCGAGTGTTCCAACAAATGCGCTAACAAGACAGCCTAAGCGATTTACTTCCCTGTTCATGTCAATTTACGCGTCCATAAATGTAAATTATATTTCTATACGTCTGCAATATAATACATTCATCGCGTTGGAAACTTTGCGTTTTCAAAGGGCACGATACTTCAACAATAGCTTGGGAGGGGTTCAAACGTGTATAGTCTCAACCCTAATACGCCTATTTGAGCGTATCTTTATATGATTTAAACCAAACAGTTTTTAAAAATCAATTTGATTTGCTCCGGGTGAGGGCATCTAAAGATGACTCAGCCAACTCATCATGGATTACGTCAGCGGACACGAAGGAATCGAAACGAGACAATTGCACAGTCATCTATCCCGTCAACGGATAGTATTGTGACGTCAGACAGACTACTTTAATGTGAACGCGAAAAATCTCATAGTACAATCAACGTTTCAGTGTAATCTACTTGTATCAGCATGGTATATATTATATTATTCATAACATGAAGTAACACACTTTACGTAATATCTTGCGATACCGAAATTTCTAACCTCCCTATAGATGGAAACAATTCCGTTTATAATTACGCTATCCAACTGCAACTATACGCGGTCAAGATTGTTTATCTTATTATGGGTTTTGTATTTTACAGTCGACACTTTTCCGTAATCTCTGGTTCTGTTTGAGTGGATGTCGAATGGATGTGAACGTTTGCGGTAACTTTTTATATTAAATATCTTACGGTTGCTTTTTTCACATGTATTTGCATTTGTGTTTATATTATTAATAACATGTGATATACTAACTTTTATATTTCGGAATAAAGTTCCTACTGTTAAATCGTTTATGAACATATGCCGATTAATGGGACTACATTAATACTTGATTACTTTGATGAGTATTCCATTTGTTATGTGTGTTTGTAGTTAAAATGATGCACTGTTTATTATTCTCCGAAATTAATTTTGCATAGGTTCATTTGAGGATGATGAAGGCACCTTTTTATTTGTCAGGGCATCGAGGTTTCATTCTTTCTCCTGTCATTAGGAGCAAATAAAAATAATAAGACGTCATAATTCGTTAACCAGTTTGTTGATGTCTGTTATTACCGATTTATGTATCGCTCGACTATAAAATAATATGCGATCGTCTCGGCATCTCCGTTAATTGACAATAAACAAAAATTGCCCATTTTTGAGATGTAGCATAAACTGTATGCACATGATATGAATGTATATTGAAATTCCTTGGCTGACGGTGTGTTCTGGTTGTTTGTGAAAGTGTGTGATTGTTACTGCTGTGTTGTTGTGTTCTGGTTGGTTGTGAAAGTGTGTGATTGTTACTGCTGTGTTGTTGTGTTCTGGTTGGTTGTGAAAGTGTGTGATTGTTACTGATGTGCTGTTGCGTGTTAGTTGATGATACTTTAACGTGTTTACTAGGCCATAAATTTTATAAATGTGTCTAATGATTATGAAATTTTTATTAATAAGAGTTATAATAAATATACGTGTGTGTTTTAAAATAACTAGGATCCGCTATGCGATTAAGATTAGGACAAAATTCGATAAGAACAAAAAAAACTGCTATTTTTAAGATCTTTTAATATGACACCTTACATCAAATAAGGTCTTCTTTGAAAGATCTACAAAAATGTTCAAGTATAAACAAATCTAGTTCTTCAAACGAACTATTTAGTTTAGTCTGAATATTAAAAATGACGTAGTTCAAATCATTCCATGGGACATTTAAAAATTATTTTATCTGTTATTTTACAGATACATACATCACTGTTCAGTGGTCTAGTGGTAAAAACTAAACAAGGGCACTTGAAATTTCTGCAACGACTAAAGCATGACCCATATGTCGATTTAGCATGAATGGCTTTTCGACTGTAAAAACCGCATTTTGTCATTGACTAAACTATGATTTCGTACCTATTCATATGTTATTTCTCCTGAACTTTTAGTGTTGCTTGTTAATTATCAATGTAAAATTGTTCGTTACCTTAATACGATAATTCATAGCACGTTATTTTCGGTTTTAATTAATAAAAACGTTAGTTGATTTTGATGACTCACGTTTAGGTATTTGCTATTTAAATGATAAGCAAAACAAATAGGTACGGGCTTATCTAAATTAAATGTATTAATTATATACAACAGTTGAAATTTATATAGCCGGTATTCGACCATTAATCTTACGAACATCTGTAAAACGTATTGCGGCAACATGCATACAAATAGTTAGTAAAACAAATGAGATGAAGACGAAATCCGATTACATAAATGGTGCAAAGCACAAAATATTTGCAGAAACAAATTGACGCTCTTTTTCGATTTTTATGAAAATAGTCGTGCGCATAATTATTTGCGCATTTAATGGAAAGAAATTATTGACTGGTCATGTGCTTATCTAAAAAAAGTTCATAACATTTTCATTTCTTAGCCATGTTTGGGGTATTTTAAACAGTATTTAGTAACCATTATACTTACCTACCCATAAACACTACAGTCTGAATTATGAAATGATTACCAATAGTGGTGAGTCTAAGTACACTTACGTTTTGAAAAGAACAAAAAATGTAAATTCAATTTATAAAATATATATGTATTACGTATAAATTCTGTTTACAGGTCTGTGTGAATTATGAAAAATCATGTTTATCGATACTACTTGCTACTGAATAGTGTATACAAAATAACAAAACAAAACTTAACACAGCATCAAAACAAAATTATAAAAAGCCCATAAACCCTAAAAAAAATCTACGAATTGACGTACAATATTTTGAAAAATAAATTTAACATATACAAAGTTAGTGTTCGTGTGTCGTATGAATAGATATCGAGGCGGGAAATTAAAATGGAATATATATTGTGCCACAAAAAGTAAAAATTTGCATTTTGTATCTCGTTAAATCTATGTTACCATACCACATCTAGCGTTGAAGTTTTGGCTATTTCTATAAGGAACACTGATTTTGTTATGCGTTCACTTTATTTTACGAAATATGTTGCCAAATATTCGTTGATTTTGAGTATTTATGTTACTTTAAAAAAAGTCTTAAACCATGTACTATGTATTAACCCATTTATGCCTAGTGGACTCCCCCATCCTTCTAAATTGGATCAATTTATTTCCAAAATTAGGGATGTCTAGTATATTTATTTTGTATATTTAGAATATTTATTACAGTAATTCCTTTAAGCAAACAGCGCAGACCCTGATGAGACGCCGCATCATGCGTTTGCCAAGGCCTTTTTTCTAGACGTTAGGCATATATAGGTTAATAATATATTCAAAAGCGATGTTTATGCTTATGCCATGTCTATTTTTTAGTTTTAAACCGATTTATTTTAGCTGGATTGCATAACAAGCCTAAGGCTTATTTTAAACGCTCTCGAGTCAGATCCAGTACTTGGTGTCTATGAGGTAATTCTAACGAAGGCTCCCACAGTGGGGATCGACCCCGTTACCTCCCGATCGCTAGGCGGACACCATATCCACTTCACCACTGCATGTCTATATTTAACATGTAAAGTGATAGAAATAAAGATATGTTGTATATTTGTGTGTGCATGATTATATTTTCTTTATTTAAGTACGTATAAAATATGTATAAAAGTACACATAATCCAAAACCATAACAAACAGTGTTTAAGCGCACAACGATGAAAAAATTGTTTCATAATTTTAAAAAGACTTACAAATGCACAATAATGACACCGAATAGTTTTCTTCATTCAGTCAAAAAATACAAAGCGGTTTTCTGCACATAAAGAAATAAAAAATATTAAAGATGTAAAACCAACTTGAAAATATTGTACTTAAAAGTGATCAATTATAAAGTGAAAAATATTCACCAAAAATCATGCTCTTTTTTTCTGGATCAAATTTTGGTTTTGGATCAAATGATCGATCAGGTCCTACAGTATTAAGGGTATCACGTTTAAACGTTTAAACGGTCGCGTTTCGTGTTTTGCTCAAAAAACGTTTACCAAAACAGTAAACGTTTAAACGACAGTCAATATCAATATAATTAATATTGGGGTGCAAATAACGTAGCCGACTAGCCGTACGAAGTATATCGATGACGAACTGCGAAATCCGGGTACTTGCGGTAAATCCGGGCTACCGCATTCGGCAGTAATTTATTTCTGATTGGTTAGCGGATGGCACAGACATGAACGGAAACTAACGGAAAATCTTTGCTACTTTCCGAAAATCTTACAACTTGGCAACGAAACAGTGCATATGCCGCCATCTTGAAATATTTTAAGTGATTGATTAGCAAAGTAAAACACTGCGGTAGCATGTTAAATAGAAATATTTTAACCAAATTATATATTGATTACGTTTTTGCTAGTTAACTGGTTTTTCATTTTTTGCGGTCAAACGATATACACATTGTATTTCATGTGCAAAATACGTGCATTTTTTTCGGAGTGTCGTTTTCGGAAACCGTATTTTTCATCGATTTTACAATCTGTTTGACGTTCTTTAAATTGTTTTTATAGAATGACGAATACACATGTGGTGATACGGATGGTCTGTTTTATCATATTTTATGGTTTTAATATGACGTCATTGCGCGAATGGGATATGCACTGAATATTACTTCCGGAAATAATTACTATTTTTAGTTTGGAAATGCGATGTTACAGGTGCTTTTTAAACGGACATAGAGATACCGTTTAAACGGTAACGTTTCGTTTAAACGTTTAGAAAAATCTGTAAACGTGATACCCTTACCTACTCTACTTGAAGAACAAAAACGCTGCCAACTTCTTCTTCTGGAACAAAATTTTCAATTCCTGGACTTTTTTTTAATATTCCATTGAGTTTCTAAAAACTGTCGTGCTTCGGACCCTCAATGTAAGATTTCGTGTCATGAAGCATCTTTGCGATCGTGTTTTCATCAACACAGTCAAGAGGCACATTTTCTGAAAGTTCCGGGGAAAATCGAAAGAACGGAACTTTCATCATATGGCACCAAGCTCTGGCACGATGCGATGGTTGATGGTGGGATATTGCTACCTGCCAATGTCACAAATAGAGATAATTAATTGCTATATATGCATTACAGCACTGCAGTTGCACACGAAGGTTAAATAACGCAAATGTATATAGTCTTGAAATGCAATAAACCAGTAGTGATGATTATAATTATTTATTACATTATTACATAATTATTTATATTTATAAAATCTATAACTATTTAATTGTAGTAATGGTAAGCGCGTCTTCCAGTTGTTACTATTTGCATGAAAATACTGTTCATAAACGTCAATTTGTCGAAACTACAACAATCAGTCCTAACCTTAACATGCATTATCTTTATAAAACACGAGTCACAACCGGCGTTATCGCGACGCACCTACGGCGTGAAAACAATACGTATAACGTTGCGCGGACGTCGTGCTATCACATAGAATGTTACGTTGCGTAAAAACGTTATTAACCTGTTCAAAGACCCTGCCGCCGCTCCATTGCCATGCGCTGGAGAGAGCGCTGTGAGAACGAATGGTGTAGATGAGAATGGCGTTTGTGTTGAGCAGTACAGCGACTACACGGCGCTGCTTTGGGGTTTCCAAACAATTACACAAATAAACAACTGTGGATTAAAATAAAAGCAATCTGATTATCACGCTCATTTTAACAAGCGAAATGGCCGTATGTACCAAATGGAAGACGAAGAAGACAACGTTAACAAAATACTCTTGCGAAGACAGAGGTGGGTTTGTAGGCGTGGACTATTCAGTGCTGTGTGGTTATAAAAAGAAAGTCGATTCTTGCAGGGCCACTTACGCTCGACTTATATTCTCGAGCAACGATCATTAAATTTATCGTTACCATTTTAATAAATTATAAAAACAATAATTTAATTATGATGTAAACTCATAATCAAGAATATAAAATTTATTAATTTGTAAGCTAATTATGACAAACAAGAAATATATTTTTTTAAAAGATATACGGCGTTGATTGTGGTTGGAGTTGGTGAAAGGTAGAGTTCAATGAATGAGATCAAAGATAGCGAATGTCTTTTTCTGTGAAGTTCTTAGCTGCATCACATGCAGTCGGAGTTTTCGCGGCTTATTTTACATTATTACATATTGCTGGTCATAAACCTATAGATACAAATCAGAAAACCAAAAGAAGAATGGAAGTGAAAGTAAAACATTCCGTCATATAAGTCAACCGGCCACACGCGAAGTATCCGTACATATTTTAAATATTTATACGCGCGTTCTTCGAACAAACCTGTTTTAGTGGTTTGTCGGGCATTTCTATTTGATTCGATTATTAACAGTATCGAGATAAATCGCGCTTGTGCTTAATACATTAGTCAATATGGTGGAATAATTTTGTTAAATTAATCAAAAATAATATTTATCATGGTATTGTTAAAAACTCATTAAGAATCTATTATTGACATACCAATAATTATATCGCTGAATATCTTCATTTAACATATTTCTGGTCTAAAGAAAATTCCGGTTCACCTAGTTCACGCGATATCGTCTATATTATATAACGATTATTTTACTGGTCGCGAACTGACCATGATACCTTGCGGGTTGGAATGCAATGCATTAAAGTGAGGCCACGCTTCCACTGCTGGAACGACGGCTTGTTTAAAACTTTATTCTTTAACATGTTAAATGTTCCATTTCGAAAACAATTTATAATGGTTTAGCCAAAACGAATATCAGGATAGAGAAAAACGATACTTTTATGAACTTAAATATACTAGTACACAGACAGGAATATGGAAATAATTATTTAATATGAGAACATGGTCTTTAAGTACAAACGCTGTGGCGTTGGCAATCCTCTGAAAATAAAAGGTGCACGCACAAACTGTATTGATGTCAAGAGTTGCGTGTAAAACTGTTCTATCAAGCCTTTTCATTAGAGATAAAATTGCTTCATGCTGAACACGCAGTAAAAAAGTGTTACAAAGACGCGGTCATGTTTCCAATGTTCTGGTAGTATGCTCAAATCAGCCAATGGAATAAATGAAGTGTTTTCATTGGTGTCTAGCCGCGGGAAATTTTATTTGAATTTTACTGGACACTTACAAAAGTTAGGTAAGGTCAAAAATGACGTTAAACAGCTATGCCGAAAAAAATATAATTAGTTTTCTACATATGTTTTATAATTGATAGTAATGAACGAAAGCATTTGTTCAATTATTACTTATTCAAACGTTTTTATTAAGTGGTTTTAAGAAATATAAAGATTATTAAATATTGTAGACTTAAATGCGGTTTTTATTATTTTACTTAGCATACGACATGTGCGATGAATTTTTCAGACGATTACGTCACAGAGCAACCACATAAAGAACCAATTATCGTAAAGTCCTCGAACCAGAAGTTGGCCATCTTGCCTCTAGTGAGAAACACACAATTTTGAAACTTGACATTCGAGTACCTCACAATACAATGTTTTATAGGTTCGTGAAGTGTAAAAAACGATCGTCAACAAAAACAAAAATGGTTGCATTCCGTGTCTAGTGACCACCTCAGAATGACAAGCTTTTGCTAAAGAAAAATTTGAAAGGAGATGTTAATTGCCACATGGACGGTACACAAATATTATATCGACGTGAAAAAAGTTTATAAATTCATTTGGATCGATTTCGATTGTCTATGACAAATTTCAGACGCTCCATTCTTTAATGCATTTGGAGCTAAAAGTTTGTCTTTATAAAAAAGGATTGGGCTTTCCAGGTGAAGCCACACTTCCACATGATGCAACAACGATGCCCTACTAAAGCGGTGATACATTTGAACTGCGTACATTTCTTATGAAGCATTATGCACAGTATCAGATGACAACAGAGGAGAATGCTTTTACTTGTTCAGAACCTTCACTCAGCGCTGGCAAATCATTCGTTCGACGAGCGACACGTTCCGATGGATAGTAGAAGGCCACTGTTGTGATGACAGCTTGTGTAAGAAGGCGGATAAACAAAGAGGATAACGGGCCGGTTGCTGATGGGCAACAGGTTCAATTATTCATTCAATCTTATTCTGGTTGCTATAAAAAAAGGTTCATGCAATCTCTGCAAAACATGGGCAATAATGTATGGTAAAGGCTGACCGTCATCTTTTTCGCCCAGTGAGCACGTGCAGTTCGCGCGGTAATCTTAAAAGGTTGTAGTACAACCATTAATTTAGTCTGGAAAACTGTTTATCTTACTAATTAAAAATTACGAAATATACTTTTTTGAACTTTAATAGTCTAATAAAAAAACTAGCTAAACTATGTTCAATACGATATGGACTTATTAATTGAATTAATATATACGATGATACACATGTTGTTTTCTATAAATGAATAAGATCACTTTGTATTTTATTATCAGATTTTGAAATGGTTTTGCATAACTCTACTGAGTGTGCTTTACTCTTTACTTTTTACATGAATCTTCAGCAAGGCAAAGTTCAGATAAATCTATCTGCCCCTTTTAGTGTGATCGTTTGCGCCATCCCCAGACCTTTTGTTGAAAGGATGAGAATTGACTTGACCTGTTCATCATGTCCACTTTCTTGCAAAATCTGGCTGCGTTGGATTCCATTAAGGCGTCCTTCTTCATCTTTTTGTTTTATATCACCTCGATCTCATCAAGCCATGTCGCTAGGCCTTTCTGATTTGCCGCAGTTTAATCAGTAGCAGTCTCTGGCCTCTTTTGGGATTGGGTCTTAGAGCAGTTACTGGAATGAATAATATACCAGCTCAAACTCATGAGTTTGTTAGTATGGGGTGGAGTCCAATGGTGGTGAGCATGTAAGCGATGCGGCGGTCTTGGAGGACCTTTGGGTTTGGGCCGTTTGCTTAGCGTATTTCACATAACCACAACCGATAGAAACAACCAGGCGCAAGGGCCGGTCTTTATCCTGAAAATAATAAATCATTGATTACGAATTTCATGCGGATGAACATTTAATCATTTTATTTTAATAATTTGCAACAATGACACGACAAAAAGGTTTTTAGCAAGCTTCTTAAATCTAAAGTTAATTCTTCTTCGTTTTTACTCTTTCAAATCAGCTCCTTTATTTCACAGAAAATGATTGTTGGTACCTTTTAAGACCCACCTTTGAGTTTTTGTGGTAAAATAAATATAATACACGGTTTTGTTTTTTGAACACAATGATCACCTTTTGATTTGGTCCAGTGTTATATTCCTGAATTTCTGTGAGAATGTCCAGGGTAGGGTTGTTGGACATAATGCCTCCATCAAAAAACTGTTTGTACGGAGGAAAGTAGGTAGGCGCTGCGGAAGTACAGCGGGCAACCTCCCAGATGTACGTCTCTGAATGAAACATATGTGTTATGTGTGCCTTATTTATAATCATTTTAGCAACATTAGCAAACATATTAATACATTTATAAATAACTAATGTGCATTATTGTTAATTTCCAAAACAAAAACAGAAATAAGATTGATTTGAAAAAAAAAAGAATTTAATTCAGGGAATCACCATCTGGAGGTTTGATTGGTTCAAAGTCCGGATCTTCTTCGGGCTTTTCGTCTTCCTTGTAGGAACAAAACATGTGAAGCTTCCATGGATGATGGTCTCCTAAAACGCTTGTAACCAGGACCCTTCAATAAGAACGGTATGTTCTTAACAACTGTGTAAATAGTTGTATGTCTCCTGAATAGATATTTAGACATGTGGTAGTGTGTTTGTTAACTAAAACTAAACGCGAAAAAGTGAAAAAGTAAAACACAAACTACACTGTATAATAATAAATAATACACAATTATAGTATGAGTTGAACTAAGACTTGGCTTAATATGTATTATTTTGGCGTTTGATCAAATGTATATATAATAGTCAAAATGTCCAGCTGCAATAGAAATTATACTTATTTAGACTGTTTATTCAGAAGGGGTAATCACGTGATAGTCAAGATGGCGACGTCCATGCCGAGGCCGGTAATTTTCGCCGTTTTATACCCTTTATTACTTGTTTTATTTTTTAAATTCCGCCCACTTTCCAGCCATATAATCAAGAAAGTTTCTGGCGTTTATTTCATAGCAATATTCGCTCTATATCTCGAATTTACTCGGTGCGAAATTTCTTAGCTGGATGACCTAATTAGGGATCCACTAAGAAAATTTGCGGTGAGTAAAGTCGAGATATAAAGCGAATTTAAATACGAAATAAACGCTAATCACTGTTGTACTGATATGGCTGGAAAGTGAGGCTCGATTGGTCATTGTCGGCTCGGGTACTACTTACATGTACCCCGGGTACTCGTACTCTTAAGTATACTTACATGTACCCCGGAAACGGTAAATATACTTAAACGTACCCGGTCGATATTAGACTGTACCCGAGTTGTATTCCCGCCCAAAATCCGATGTCGTAAAACGCACTACCGATTACCGTAAAACGATATTGTTTATTTATCTTTAAACAAAAACTGCAACAACATGCTTTTAGAGTATGAGTTTCGATAATAGAGGCCATTTAACAGAAAATTGACATAATGTGAACATAATTAATTTTTAAATAATAGCCGACAACGACCAATTTAGCTTTAAAATTCCCGGGTACGTTTTAGTATATTTACCGTACCCGGGGTACATGTAAGTATACTTAAGAGTACCCGGGGTACATGTAAGTAGTACCCGAGCCGACAATGACCAATCGAGCGAAAGTGAGCGTCGTTTAAAAATTTAACAACAGTAATAAAGGGTATAAAACGGCGAAAAATAACTGTCTCTGCGTAGACGTCGCCATCTTGACTATCACCTGATTACCCCCTCTGTTATTGCACAGTCGTTTAAATCAAATATGTTCCCGCTCGCGCTGAGTACAAAACATCCATGCTTCTCATTACTGATACCTCTGTTGTATTTAAACAAGTTTATGCACACATAAAGTTTTTAATGTCATCGTGATATTTGTTCTTGTTAAGTGGAAATTATCCTACATTGCCTTTGTTTACCAATCGTGATATATCGCCTATCTCGGATTCCTCCGTTAGATAGGATTTAAGATTGATTTATGGAATAAATCGTCTGCTGATCCAGAGTGTTTGTTTACATGCTAAATTAGTGCAGTGTAACCTTACACGCTTCGGCATCAGCCAATCATTGCATAGGTAAAAGTCATGTGATCTGTTAATTCAATCAGTATGCTTCCAAATTCTTTTCCAGTACCTTCGCCACATATCATTTTAGGTTTTAGCGTTCTCATTTCAATATTGCCATGTATCTTTACAGGCGGTTCCCTATTGACCATTATGGCATTCTGTACATTAATTGTATGTTTACATTTACTAATATGTTTTGTTTTATATGAATGTACATATTTTATACACTGTTTTTATGTATTACATTCATCGTTTTAGGGCTTCCAGTTTGAAATGCCCTCACTTTTATGGAATTTGTGATAAATGCCCTTTTTCAATCTCATTACTTTGTTGGTTGTTTACTTCATGCCATACTAGTTTAAATCGGACCCATATGACTCGCATATTATGAACAATACATAAAAAAGTGACGTGCGTGTTTGTAACATATGCTTCAAAGTAGGTATCGTTAATTTGTGGCGTTACTTATAATGATTTTATGTTTTTATAATCAGATATTAAACTAAAGGATTATGTATGCTTAAGTGTGACATTTCCTTAAAATGCATATAAAGTTCATACTTTGGTTTCTTGATATCCGTCATTACTTTGTCCCCAAACTCTGTTTGCAACAAGTTTTCTATTGTTGCAGAATCGTACGGTGTTGAGCCCTTGAATACTTGGTCCTTCAGTCGATAGTAGATGGCTCGAATTTCAGACACGGATTTGCCTACAAAAGGTATTCTGACCAGTTATTACTTAACATACAGTCAAATAATTTGTTTGATATCATATTTAAAAAGAAATCGCAGTTACATGTTTGTTCCGCAAATAAACAATGATTTAAAATTCTGATGTTTCAGAAGAACAACGATGAATAATGATTATGAAAAATATGTATATAATTTTATATAATCAGTGTATATTGAAATAACAATGATAACTATCCTTAACTTTGTCGTGTCTGCATATCTGCCCGAACATTCAAACTAGAATAACTGAATGATGCAAACCGTGTTTTACCCGTAGCAATACCCAGAGCAATAATCCCTCCGGTGCTTGTTCCGCCAATCCAGTCAAACAAGTCTTTGATTTCCTTTTCTGCTTCCTTCTCGATCGCGTCCAAAATCTCAAGAATAATGAGTCCTCGAATGCCTCCACCGTCAAGACTCAATACCTTGAAACATCGAAATAGTTGAAATCAGTGACCAAAACTGAACTAATCACATACTCATTTTATTAAACCTGTTTGTCATGGTGCAACAGAACAGGGCCCGTTCGTAACATGTACATAATAGTTAAATCGTAGTTTAGTATGTCTTCTTTCTTTTACACATTCCAGTGTACTATAAAGTTTTGCGAGTAAAAAATATGTTAAATGATGTTCAATAATATGTGAAGCTGTAAACGAATTGTTGTCTCACCCTGTCACCAGCATCCATGGTCCACTCTGATGTGGTCACAGTGGATTCCATTTGAATTTATTCACAATAACGGTATGGTTGCAGTCTCTTCAATCAACTTAAATAAAGCAATCAACACGCAATAAGTTACATTCGTTAACACTTAGTTAATAAAACATTTCTTAATAATAATTATGTTTTTGAGCAGCGAACTTTAAGTGTAACCTTTACATACTATTTTATAAATCACAACTAAGATTAAAAAACAACAACATAACTTTGTTGATTGAAACAATATTAAACGAACCGAAGTCGCTGTTGAAAATAATGTTTCTTCAAATTGTTGCCGTTTCATTTGATGTCGTTTTAGATTACACACAGAGCAATGATTTATGGCTATGTAATCTAAGAGACGGGTTATGCTTAAACATAATATTTTCAAATAAACCCGTCGAAATTTGTAGCAAACCTTGCCTTATTACGTCATAATGAAAACGTCGAAAAACATTATTATTAAAAAAAAACACATGTACACTTTGCAAATTGCTTTGATTGGCTTCAAATCAACGAATGATGGATGATGTGATTGTGATATCATTATCCCCCATGGACTACAATGCATGATATCCATTTGTGACAAGTACTCAAAGCAGAGTCGTTTCCAGTAAAACTCCGACACGTTCGGCTGAATAGCCTTTAATGACACTGTGCGGTCTTGTCGTGAAAGAAAGCATTATATGGGAACGCAACATCTAAATGAAGTAAATGTGTACAACCACCTAGGCCATATATGCGACAAGTCGCTTTCTACAACCAAATCACTGAACGACACTAGCAACAAACTGCGAAGAACGTTCCTTAACATACTAAAAAGTGCGTTACATCCAGGGGTTTAAACCCACTTACACTTAAAACGTTATACCTATCAGTGGTTATACCTAAAGCTCTGTACGGATGTGAACTTTGGAATACATGCACGCAAGCGGACATTAAAAGACTTGCGGAAGCCCACAGATTTTGCGTTAAGAATATACAGTCATTGAGACTGTCTAGCAGCAATGACTTTTCACTAGAAGTTTAAAAATTTGAATCGATCGAAACAGGTTATCACGCAAGAAAGCTTACAATTTTTGGACAGTTATGCAGTCTTCCTATATATAGCTTACTTCGTAAGTACAATCTAAATAAGTATGTAAAGGTGTATTTGAGCAGTGGAATCTTTGTTTCAAAAATGTAGTGAAAGACCATTCTCCGGAGACACTTGACAAATCCATCCAGAGAAGCCAGGTACTCAAAAATATGCACTCAAATACCATGTTTATCCGAGATAACGCCGAAGGACGGTAACCCATATGTGCCTTATGTAATCTTGAAATCCCAGAGTTGCTGCCCATAGTGAAATCAGTGAATAGAGCGGTAGAACGTATGTTATCAAGATTATACGCGATACTGCGCCACAAGTGCTCAAGATGTTGTGCCAATATTGTTGGTCGCTTACTTTTTTCTACGCGTATTATAATCCCCACATAGCACGCATGATTGCATTCGTTATTCAAACTTGCTGGGAAGACTTCTACTTACAATGGTGCAGTTTACTGCTTGAACCAACCAGACGTATTGGTGTGTCAAACGTTCCTCAACGCAGGCGCGTATAATTTTTCAATGCTCAAAATGTTCTATCGTGGATTAAATGGGCCTTTTCACAGATTTGGCATGTTTTGACTTTTTTTCATTAAATGCTTTTTATTGATAAATGTAAGCGTTGGATCCAAAAAAGCTCCCTTAAAAAAACAAGAATAAAATTAAAGAAAGAAAAAAGTTATCCTCAACGGGGCTCGAACCACTGACCCCTTGAGTAAGGACTATCGCTTAGACCACTTGGCCATCCGTGCTCATAGTATGAGTGATGTATTTTATACATTATATAAGCAATCCTCTTAGTTTCACAAAATATAACGACAACAACAGAACTCTCCAAATTTTTCCATCGTTTTGCGTTGCAACGCTTTATAATTTCAGGTTTTTAAATGTCAAAAATTGCATATAATGGATATTTTAGAGCATGGTAAATGTTGAGTATTACTGTTTCCTCTGAAATATCATAACTACAACGAACATTTGCGAATCTGGAATACATTTTTTTATTGTGTCAATTTACCTAAAGGCCCCTTTAAATGGATACGTTTAAAATGTAACAAACGTGCTCTGGGTCTGTGCTTGTAATAACTTTAGAGAATGTATTCTAGAATTTCATTTCCCTTACTTGAATCTTGCCGCAATTCGCTATAAGTTCATGAACAGTAAACAAAAGTTATCCTAGACTTTCGTTTTCGAACCTAGAATGCCAGACGGTTTTTGCGTATGTTTTGATTTGATTGAAGCATTTGGTTGAGAATACCTATGGATGTGCGGTAAGCGTGTTCACTCACTCCGTGAAATACTGGTGCGCTTTGATATTATACTAAGTATGTTTAATGTTTATACCACATCAATACTGTTCTCTGTTTCGTTGACATTAAGGAGATTTATTTTCCTAAACAATATCAATTTGGTTTAATTCCCATGCCTATAAAACATAGTTCAAACATATTTGTATATACGTTTACTCTTTTTGTACTGTCAATGTTTACTGTGTTTATAATGTAACTGTTTACTGTGTTGATCGCTGACGAAATGTAAGATATTGTACTATGTATACATATAATGTTTATGCATTTTTGTTAACTATGGTTAACTGATGTCTGATAATTCGTTGAGCTCTTTATGCCTTTGGAAGAAATAAAGTAAAATACCTTATTGTGAACGCGACAATTCCCATGAACATGAACAATGTATTACTGTAATGCACTTATACATCGTCTAAACCGCGGTATATAGTGTTCATGGAATGAATTTACTCACGTTCTCTCAAATACGCTTAACTTCTCGATCGACCGTTGGAGTTTATGTTAGCAAAATTTCGTACTCGTGCTTATTTGATGAGATACAGCATTGGTGCCGTATCCAAATCTGTGCAACGGAATTATATAGCAAGGCGTATTTAGTGAACGTGTTTGCTACGATGATTTGCTACATGTCTAGCAGTGTATTCACAAAATGATAAAGGTTACGAATTGCAGTACATAAACTTTAAGATCCCCTGTATGTGAACCGCAAGTATTTTGTGGTAGAAAAAACCTGTGTTGCTCGAGTTCAGATTTACAACAATGGCGTTCATGTGCGCCATTACGCAGCTTTGTTACTTCTACTCCCTTTATAACTATCATCAAAATAATGAAAATTCTTACCTTCCTATGATTGGAAACAATTCCGTTTACAATAAATTGTTATAATTTATCCTTTAGAAACAATTTTACGGAACGCGTAACTCACTCTATTACACTTATGCAGCCTCGTTTATCTGTGCTCATCTGTATGTCTTTATATACCGAATAATTTGCGATTCTTGTTATGTGAAGTTAGTGGAAAGTTTCAAAATTCTTAATAAAAACGTATTTTAAACTCATTTTCCTAGAATACACACCTTAATAAATTTAAATTATAGCTGAATAATCATATTCATGAAGTTAGTGGAAAGTTACAAAATTCTTAATAAAAACGTATTTTAAACTCATTTTTCTAGAATGCACACCTTTTTAAATTTAAATTATAGTTGAATAATCATATATCCTGAAGAAAAAATGGGATTGTTAATCGATTCCTAAAACTCACCATCCGAAACTGTACATTGTATTTAACGAGAAAATTACACCAGAATTGATATCTTTAGTTTCGTTCGATTTGATCAAAGTCTTTGCCGACTACTTGATTTATAAAATTCACCATCCGTAACTGTACCTTGTGTTAAACGAAATCATTCTACCTGAATAGATATACTAGTATTTCGATTCGTTCGATTTCATAAAAGTGTGTGCCTCTTACTGCTGTGATGTTGTTTGTAAGTTGATAAATATAACACGTGCTTGCCATACCATAACTGTCATTCATTTGTGTGACGGTTTTTCATTTATATAAATAATAATAAAATAGATAATATTCTATTAATAAAAACTAATACCCGCTCTGAGATTAAGACAAGTCGACTGGTGAAAAGATTTTTAATGTCTATCTGTTCTCCTTGAGAACTTGTCATTTGAGACCTAATAATTTTGACATCATTTCTGCATTTAAAGAACTACAAAAATTGTCACTTTATGAATATTCTGGTCATTTATTTCATATTAAAACAGCTTGGTTGATGCCATTTGTATATTGTTTAAGCATTTTTAAGTAATTATTATAATATCAATACAATATATGGCATGCAATTCTGACCATTATGCTCTGTCATAAAGTATCATCGTTGTTGCAAAAAAAATGCAAATGTTCAGCTTCATAATTATGTATAGTAATTGCACATATGCCAACGAATATATAAACTACACCCAACGAATACATTAGCTTCCAGTAAATTAAACCATTTAAAGCTCATTTGCTGAAAAACGAATATTGACGTTTGCTGTCAATCGAAATGTTTGACAAAACTTAATTATGGGGAAGGCAGAGTATATTAAGGTCAATTTATATATACATTGTACTATCATTTCTCGTCTTTCATTCGATAAAAGAAAACCTGAATATCAGCATGTATTAGTTTGTATTCCGATTTTAATTCTGATTTTAAATAACTAAAGCAAAAACAAACTACAGGACACCAAGTTTTCTCAATCATACACTAAAGGTGCGAATATAACATGAATTCATTGTTTATTCATTCGATTCTTAAAATTTTTAAATTATCGGCAATAAACAACCATTAGGAGTTATTTCTGGATTTTTGAAACCGAGTTTCAACAAAATAATGCTGTAACTAATTGCTTATTCGCATGAAAGACAGAAAGGTACAGAAGAAGGTCAATCATGACTTATCTCCTCATACAAGCAGCGCCACTCGTTTCCCGTTTTATCAAAGCATAAATGGTTACCGGGCCCCCCACTTATTTCAATTTTCAAGAATTGATATTCGTAATATAAAGATTGAAAGTCATTATAAATAGGAGAGTAAGTATCCAATTTTGTTTTATAATAAGTCAAATTTAAAACGTCATATATAAATCAATGTTGTATTCCTTACTTGTGAAGCTTAATGTTGCAAGAAATGTTTTCTTTCTTCATTGACTTAAAAGAATATTTAAACTAAACTTTTATGCGAAATGGTGAAATACTCACAAAATATTGCCTTCAGTGCTCGATTTACGCAATTCAGTACATACGTAAGAGATATTAAAAAGATGGCAGATAAATTATGAACATAGAGATCTAATAAACATTGTGGGAGCGCTGCAGTCAATATTACATGCGCGTGTTTGATGTCTTCGTTCGCAATATTCGCGTGTTGAATATCTACGTTCTCGATCGTGCTCCGGCATCCTTCACGTGTTTGATATCTAGGTTCTCGATTCTGATCCGGCACCCTCCGCTTGTTTGAGGTCTACGTTCTCGATTGTGCTTCGTTACCATTCGCGTGTTTTTTTTATCTTCGTTCTCGATTGTGCTCCGGTACCATTCGTGTGTTTGATGTCTACGTTCTCGATTATGCTCCGGTACCATTCGTGTGTTTGATGTCTACGTTCTAGAGTGTGCTCCGGAACCTTTCGCGTGCTTGATGTCTACGGTCTCGATAGCGCTCTTACACCCTTCAAATTTGTATCGTCAGTTAATTTGTGCATCGCTAGATGTAGATATTACTTTTGCTAACATTTTGTCTAAGTTTTTTGTTATAAATACATTACACGAAATGAGTGCTTATCCCTCGTACGCAACATATAAGTGCACGTGATAGAGGCGAGGCGATGCATGGCGAATTCCCATGGTTTCATGATCGTCGCTCAACCGAGGGAACGTTTAACGAGAAATCTAACGAGAAATCTTTCAATTCGATTATGTCCATAGCTTGATTTTTAACTTGACTTTACAAAGAAACGGCAATCTTCTCTACACGACCCCGAATTCCGGTAGGCTAGTTTCTCATAAATGACTAATGGCTTTATTCAAGGATAATTTACAATTAATATGTTAAGACCATCGCGTTCCCAAATTTAAACGAATCGATGTCAAATAGATGTAACGTGAATCATTTATCTAGGTAAAGTGAATACATGTACATGCATATACATGTAATCTTTTTATAGCAAATGCTCGATTATTATTTTTTAATATTTTTACTGAAGAAATAATTCTCTTTTTGTTCATTCTTTTGCTATTAAATTGTATATTGGTGAGATGTAAAATAAAATAAATATTTTCTCGTTGATGTGTACTGTGTTCTCATTGATGTACACTGTAGTAATAGAATTATGAATATTTATTATATTTACTGTGGATTTGAAACGAAATCCGTACAAAAATGGTCAGCGCCAATATATTATCTATAGTCACCTTAGTTAAATGTGTTAGAAAACCCAAACCAATGAAAGCAGGTAGTGCATATCATGACTTCAATATATGAATATTCAATATCTAGTGTTGGTAAGTATTTGTAAGTTGTATTTGTGAACATAACTGCTAGTTATGGATACTTCTTTTTGATGATTTACTACAAAGAAAAGTGATATGATATGCATCATAAAAACATTTCATATTTATTAATTTGAAATTAGTATAAAAAGTAGTCTATTGTTAGGCTAGTGACAAAGATATAGCGATTTTTAGCGATAATAACATCACTGAGCATTAAATTAATAGAGGATATGTATTTGCTTTCGAGATATAACATTAAATCACGTGCATCCAAAACAACCGAGTTTGATATAACAAAACACAAGTCAAGTCACGTCACGTCACAAGTCACAAGTCAAACGTACAAGAGTGAACACATATCAGGGTTTTGCTGGCGAGCTATACTGGTAGTATTGAACCTTTGATAAGCAAGAGTTTAAAATAAGGGATACATATAGATTATTTATATAATAAAATTTATTACGTATAAATTGTGTTTACAGTTCTGTATGTTCTATAGAATAGTTTACAGAATTTATTTTAATAAATGAATGTATGTCGATTATATTTGCAAATGAATATAGCAAACTACAATTGTCAGTGTTTCAAAAACCCTTAATATAAAGCCCGTCTGGCAAACTATGCTCGCAAGAAAATACATGTTAAACATGTCCTTAAGCAACACCGCAACAGTAAACAAAATATAAGTCATATCAATAAACTAAAATATTAAACACAAAACAAAAACAGCAACAAAACATATGCAGAACATGTCAAAAATAACATAAAATTGCAATCAAAAATGATAAACACGCAACAACTTTTCTGATTAGTCACTAAAACAGTTATTTTCTCAAAATTGAATCGACGAAATTAAATAATTTTGTCCACATTAATTTGTCGTATTTTCCTATCGATTCGTGTAACAATTTGTTAAAAAGATTTATAAGTATCACTATTAACTATTGTGGTGTCAAATTGCATTTGGGACATCCGCTCTTCATAAAACTTTAAAAAAAAAATAATTAGGTCCTTCGCAAATGGAAAATAGGCTACTTGCAATAAAAGTATGAATACGGCATTTTTTATTATTTGGCCTAATTATCTAGTTTTTTTTATTCAATTGACCCAGCTTCAAATTAGGTTTAAATATTAACAAGTTAAACATTTTAACCATCAGAATTCATCAAGATCGATTCATAAATGTGGTATGTTTTGTGGTAACAAGTGTTCTTAGGTTTGACCTGGTGACCTAGTTTCAACAAGATTTCCATATATTTCGATATATGTGGCTTCAAGAGTGGTCATAATTGTTTATAAGATGGTGTCCTAAGTTTTGACAACATTTGACCCAGATTCAATATCAGCATATGTATATTAGCAAGATAAATATCATGACTTAGTTTCATCCAGTTCTTGATAAAAATGTGTCCTCTAGAGTGATAACAAGGTATAAAACAAGAGCTGTCAGAGGACAGCGCGCTGGACTATTCGAGTGCTTGACAGTATAACGTAAGCCATCATGGGGTAATTGTTCAAATTATTCAATAAGGTCAAGGTAATAGTTCGGGTATATTTTCCACAATCTATTGAACTTTTGTAAAGACATAAAACAAACTAAATAGATTTTATTTCAAGTTTGATAGCAATAGCTTGGGTGGGAAGTTTGGACGGTCCTTCAAAAATAAAGTAAATAAATAAAAAAGAAAACAATTGTGGGGGGGTAGGGAGGGGGGTATAATGTGGGGTGTGGTCATTTATTAGATGATCTTTCAAAAATAAAAAAAAGGAAAGAAAAAAAGAAAAAAATGTTTGGGGTGAGGGGGGGGGGGGGGGCAGGGATTCTGGGTTGGGGCGTGGGGTATTGTTTGGGTGGAATCCATTGTGGTATTCAGGTAAGTGTTGTTTTGTCAACGTATTAATAAAATCTGATCATAAATAAAGAAGTTATGGCAATGTAACTAAAGTAATATGCATATTGTAAATGGAAAACGGGCAATAATTCTTACAAAATGCTTGATACAGTTGTCTGCTCTTGTTTATAGATTGGGGTCATGTTGGTAAAGAAGTTTGCAAAATATGAAAGCAATATGTCAAGGGACATTGAAAATATTTGAGGTGGTACGCAAACTTTAACATAGATTTATCAATAATATGCATATTCTAAGTGAAAAAATTGCCATAATTCTTACAAAATGCTTGGTACAGTTGTCTGCTCTTGTTTATAGATTGGGGTCATGTTGGTAAAGAAGTTTGCAAAATATGAAAGCAATATGTCAAGGGACATTGAAAATATTTGAGGTGGTACGCAAACTTTAACATAGATTTATCAATAATATGCATATTCTAAGTGAAAAAGAGCCATAATTCTTACAAAATGCTTGATACAGTTGTCTGCTCTTGTTTATAGGTTGGGGTCATGTTGGTAAAGAAGTATGCAAAATATGGAAGCAATATGTCAAGGGACATTGAAAATATTTGGGGTGGTACGCAAGCTTTAACATTTGCACGCTAACGCTAACGGGAACGCTAACGCCGACGCCGCGGTGAGTAGGATAGCTCCACTATATATATTTCATATATAATAGTCGAGCTAAAAAGAATGCATAAGATTTCTAAGATTTAAACTGGTTACCTAGTTTTGACCAAACGTGATCCAATACAAAAGAGGTTATGTTTGGAGACAGTCGTATTTCACCTCAGAGTGTAGAATAACACTCACATGAAATGTATTATAAGAGATCGATGTCAGACTGCACTTGAAGCTCGCGCATTTATCATTAAGATATCTAAGAACACTTATTTCATGTACTTTGTGACTTTGAATTGAAGGGATATTATAAATACAGCATAGAACTCGCATGACCTATGATATTTTTCAAAATTACCTCAATAGGCGATTAGTGTTTCTTCGATTCATATGTAGTGTTGGCTGCAATGGTTTCGCTTTACGAAGTGTGTTCACTAGTCAAGTAACCAATACGAAAAGTTGTTCAGTGCATTAACCTTCCTTTTATTGAAAATTAGCAGATACTAGTTAGGAATTGATAATTTGAGCCGCCTAAACTATCTGCCTTTGCTTTTAAAGCTAATCGCAAAAGTAAAACAAGTATTTTGAGAAAAACTTATACTAAGGAAAGCACATTTAAGGCACCATCCAAATTTAGATAGCACACACACAAACGAAGATTGCCTTAACATACATTCGAAAAAAAAATCTATACAAACATTATAAACCACTTCCAGGTAACATTTACAACTGTAGAATATATATAAATTAGTATAAGCATAAATCAAACAATATCTGATTCTGGATAGAGCACTTTTTACATACAAAGAATACATTTTAATTTATTTAAACGTCAACGAGCGAAATGTAGAATTTAATAAGAATGCATTTTGAGAATTTAACAAAACAAGTATTATTCGATATGATAAATAGCATGCATAGACACAAGAACAGACGTCTTTGATTGAAAAGCATACCGATCTGACATTATTAATTTGCACATAAAAACAGATTGGTTTAACAATCCCATCTTGTTATGAGCGCATTTAACCCAGCAATCGTACTTGAATGTATTGATTATACATTTAGAACGTTCTATGCACCATAAACTAAATACGCGATCATCATTTGGGTGTAAAAAAAAGGCACAGTAGCTTAAATAAATATAAATGAACATTGAACACCAGTCCAATATTAATTACACGCAGATGTATAGAGATCCTCCGCCGAATGATTTTGGCGCCATACGTTAAAAAAAAAGTGTGCACAAATAGCGAATACTCTATTTAAGTATAATCATTTTGCGTACATCGATAAATATTTTTAAGATTAAACATATTTGGGTTGCTAAATTGTCTATAAATCAACTGGCTTTTACAGATCCTCTCAAATCCGTTTTCTGGTTTTAAAAAAGTGCTTGGTGTCTTCGGAAGGATTTTTAGAATGGGGAGCGTTATCGGGACCTCTCGGACGGAGAGCGGACGCCATAACCATTTCATCACTGCGACTGATAATAATGAATATAATTTAATACGCAAATTTAAGAATTTCAGTGTACATGAGTTGTTTTAGTGTATGCGCTATAATAAATGCAGTACATGAGACTTAAAAGGTAAAAACCATTATAGTCAGCACATAAGTGTGGCGAGAAAAAGTCAGATTCCGCGTGACCTACTTTGGTAGCGGCGGTGGGGGTGGTGCCGGTGGAATCACCCCGGGGGTAACATGCACTAACGGAACATAAGGCTTTGGTGCAACTGGGGTTGGTTCGGCGCGATGCGCGGCGGATGTACTCGGCGTGGGCTTAGAGGGCGCCGGACCACTCTGGTTCTTCTGTAAATGAGCTTCTATAAGTCGCTGTCTGGCTTGAAATGATCCCGGCTGACCCGTTGTCGGCTCCACGGCTAACGACCTGTTGAGAACGTTCCCTTGAGAAGCAAGACCGGACCTTGCAGTTTCCGGAGCATCAAATGGAGGGGTTTTAGGTCTGTTGGTATGATTGGATGACGCTGCGTTTGAGCTGAAGTGCAGGGGAGGAGTAGGAGGTCGTGGGGTGAATGGTATATCGTTCGGGGGCGTGCTCGGGCGGTAGGAGGAGTAGGGCTCGCGAGGAGACACCACTGTGCTCTTAGGTAGGATCAGCGGTGGAACTTCCGTTGACTCTCTGGCGGACGGCGGTATATCGCTTGGTGGAGTAGCCGGACGCTTACTAGATGTTGAATATAAACTATCGCGTGGAATTATTGTTGGCGGGGTTTCCGTGCGCTTTACGCGCAACTGAACAGGATCGATTTCATCATCATCGACATCGTCGTCCCCAAAGTTTATAGCGCCCGCGTTGTATTTAGTAAACCTCGACTTCTCGCCGTCTTCCACCAAGTACTGTAGACGGTCGGACATGGAGGCGCCGATGTTCCCGATACTTCCGGTTCGCCCTATCCCGTGTTCCGTCTCATACGAAGGCCCCTTTGCAGACCGCCGGATAGGGACCTCGTATCCTGCATCACCTGCGGAACTTGGACCTGCAACCGCAACGGGACTATTTCGACTGGGTTCCTCGCCCGTATTTTTCGTTGAAGAGCGAATTACATGAGTGTATCCGTAGACACCATCTTTATCTGTATCATCTTTGCGGACAACAGATTCGCGAGTGGATGCCTTGGGTTCCTTGCCCGTATTTTTCGTTGAAGAGCGAATTACATGAGTGTATCCGTAGACACCATCTTTATCTGTATCATCTTTGCGGACAACAGATTCGCGAGTGGATGCCTTAATCACTTGAGTATAAACGTAGTCGTCATCTTTCCTCGTGTTCAAAGGCTCGTGCGTCTTGGAGTCGTGACGTTGGGTGTCAACTAGCGTTCCTGATGGGAAGAACATGACGTCACCCTCAACCGGTTCCGGGGCCGGCTCAGCGTGGGCCCATCGGAAAGAAGGGGCATTTGAAGACTCAGAGTCACTTTCATACGCACCCTTAGTGGAGCGACGCAGTTTATTGAAGTCGTCTGCCTCCGACATCGCACGTGATTGTAGGGCGGAAGTAACGCCACGGCTTGGAGGCGGGGTCCGCGATCTAGACCTCGGCCTGCGCTCAATGACAACTTCCGTGTCTTCTGCTGTGGTAGCCTTGACCTGAAAAAAACATGTATATTTAATGCTAAGTAGTTGAATAGAAACAACTATTTCAGCAGAAAACCATCCAAGTTAAGGGTGTATGTTTTCTGTGTGAAATGCTACCTCAAATCATGACTGCGAAGGGAGATAATTGAAAATCATCTTTCACGTAAACATTCATGAAAAGAAACATTGGCTCCCTTACAAGTGAATCGTGGCTATCGTTTACGGTTTCTCTATGAATTCTTTATCATGAATAAAATGATGAAAGCAAAAGTACTTTCTAAGTTGGAAACTTAAACAAAATCAGTCAAGGGTTTATATTGGTGTTTTACTTCCTTATCAAGATCCGATGTACATAAATTACGTGGAGCGGTATCAAAAAAGACTACTTCCTTGAAACATGGGCTCAGTAATTAAGGCTATCTGAATAATGTTTCTAATTCATATGGATACCCAAATGTCATCATTATCATCACCGCCATTACCACGACTGAAAAAAGCGCGATCATCCGCGCTAAAAGAATGTCGAAACATGTTAGTTTCTACATTTGGATTTAATCTAGTTAATGGATATTGCATAAATGTGCAGCAAGATCGCATTCACCTTGCAAACCACTGATTGTATCATGCACATTACAAATGGATTGAGATGTTCGATGCGTAAAGCAATGCATTAACCGGCAACGCAAAATCGCTCTAGGATCACATATGAAAGACATACTGCTGTGTCTGCCGTTGCTGTGTACACTATATATATATACCGGTATAACATACTATCCAAACAACCAATTTTGGTGAATAATTTGGTAGTTAAATTTGTGTAAAGTATAAAATACACAATTACTGGCGATACATAATATCTCCTATTCATAATAAGATTCGCTTTGCTTTAATATTGAATAATTTCAACACGTAAATACACATGTCATTGAGCTTTATTTTTCAACTTGCCTGTGGATCAGGTAACCGGCTTTTAGATTTCAGCTTTCGCCGATTTTAAAACTGTATTTATGGAGCATTGTTGTGGGAAAACTGGGCTTCATGCATGTGCATAGAGTGTCCTCCCAGATTGTTCGGTCCGGACAGTCTAATCGGGCACGAAACGTTCCGCCTAAACTGGATTTTCGTTTAAACGAAAAAATCCATACAAGCAGAAAATGTCGTCATAGATTAGCCAGTACAGACTGCACAGGCTAAACATGCCTTAAGTCTAATTTTCACAGAAAGAGGCTCTATTAAAAAGATAAATATGTTCGATAACTACCTCTGTGGTATCCGGATTCAGCTCCCTACAAGGGAAAGAGGGATTTCAGAAATGCATTATAAAAAATTATTTGAATAAACCTTTAAACAATATCGGTGATACTAACCAGCTTTATTACCACACAATTGATTAGTTTTATTGTAAAGTGAAAGCATTACCTCAGCTCCTTCAATAAAACGTTTTTAACAAAAAATTTAATTTTCTTAAAAATATGTCAATAGCATAACGCGATCGACACGGGTAAAACTTTAAAGTACTTGACCCACCGTCCCTTTCTCATCAACATATCTCCCCTGATTATTAAACTGTTATTACAAATATCCTCTTGGATATATATCAAAAATAGAGGGCGTAATCACGTGACGATCAAGACAAAAAAGGTGTTTTTCGCCGTTTTACCCTTTATTACTTTTGTTGAATATTTAAATGCTTCCATCTTTTCAGCCATATCAGTAAGAAAGTGATTAGCGTTTATTTTGTTTTGACATTCACTTTATATCTCAACTTAACTCGCTACGAATGTTCTTTGCGGGAGCTGTAATTTTGTTATCCAGCTAAAACATTTCGTAGCGAAGAAAGTCGAGATGTAGAGGAAATATTTATACACAATAAACGGTAATCACTTTCTTAATGATATGGCTGAAAAAAGAGCGGTATTAAAAAATAATACAAGTAATAAAGGCTACAAAACGGCGAATAATACCTCCCTCGGCATTGACGTCGCCATATTAATCGTCACGTAATTTCTTCCTCATTTAAAGGGAATTCGCCTTACAAGAAGCATAACTCTTCACCACATTATTTTAGAGTTATTTCCTTTGTTTCTCTTATTTTCACACTTACTTTGTTTGCTTAAAGTGTCAGGTGTGCTTGCGAAATAATCGGCAATTTTACAAGAAAGCAATGGTGCGTTATCCGATACAATCAAATTTATGACCGAACAATTTATACAAAATAGCGTTTACCTTATTTTCGGAGATTGATTATCGTTGGTTCTCTTCTTATATCGGCCTTCGCGGGATTTGGATCGCGCCCTCGGTCTGCTATCATCGTCGTCGTCGTCAATATAAATAACGGGCCTGATAATTGGTATTCCGTCATACGACTGCTGTACGACAAACTCGTGGGGTACGTTCTCCGATCGCCTGTCCGTCGAGTATTTCCGATCCTCACCGGCTTCTCCCGACCCTGTTCTCTTTTTCCGCTTTGATTTATGAATAACCGGTCTCGGGTCCGCCCTTATTGGAATCGTTCCGAGTGGAATCACTATAGGAGGCGGCGGACCGGAAACGGTTCCCACAGACCGTCGCTCGTGGTGCATAATTGCCGGTGGTGGTCCGTGGTATGTTGAATATGGAGCATGACTGTAAGCAGTAACATGCGGTGAGTCAACGAACGCTGATGGATACGGAGGGTTCGCCGGTGCCTTCTTCACGTAACCGTTCATGGCGTAAGGCGGTGGTAGCCGCGGGTCGTAATATGGCGGCGGTGGAGGTGGATATGCATGCCCGTTGTAAACAACATGACGGTCTTTTCGGTGTCTGCGTTGATGGCGCTTTTCTGGGCGTTTTGTTCCGCCATATCTGAAAAAAGATTCTCAGACTGCAAGATTTCTTTAAAAAAAAAACATTTACAGAAAAAAACGATGCATACGAGATGTATACAAAACAGGTTGACAACATTCCTGTACTACTAAGCAGTGGAAAGCGATGCCCATGACAAGACACAGGCTGAACACTTACTTGTAGTAGCAGAAGAAGGTGATGCCGATTATAAGGCACATGTTGATCACTTTCTTGTAGTAGCGGAAGAAAGCGATGTTGATGGCAAAACACAGTTTGATCACTTACTTGTAGTAGCAGAAGAAAGCGAGGCCGATTATAAGACACATGTTGATCGCTTACTTGTAGTAGCACAAAACAGCGATGTCGATCACAAGGCACAGGTTGAACACTTACGTGTAGCAGAAGAAGGCGATGATATAACAAGGCAAATGTTGATCACTTACTTGTAGTAGAAGAAGAAAGCGAGGCCGATTATAAGACACATGTTGATAACTTACTTGTAGTAGCACGAGAAAGCGATGTCCATCACAATACACAATTGAACAATTAATTGTAGCAGAAGAGAGCGATTTCGATGACAAGGCACATGTCGAACACTTGCGTGTAGCAGAAGAAGGCGATGCATATAACAAGGCAAATGTTTATCACTTACCTGTAGTAACAGAAGAACGCGATGCCGATGACAAGGCACAGGAAGAGAACCCCGCTGACGACGGCGGCGGCAATCACTCCCCCGTCTTCCGCAGCAGCCGCCACTGAAAAAAGAAATAACAGGGCCATTCCCTTGGATATTATTGCAATAAAGGCCAAACTGTAAATGAAATCGTTACGCCAAACGTTGAAAAAAATATTTCATTTCAAAACGTTGTTCATGGGAAATGTTTCGGATTTTTATTTAGCTGAAATATTCCGAGTGTGACTTGTTATCCATGGCAACGAGTTTCACGGCCTAAATATGATTATGAACATCTGCTTTTACAAACCAAAATCGCTTATGACTTGATTTTGTTCGATTTTTAACGCTTTTTTAAAACAGCTTTGCCTGAATATCTTGCCGGTTTGTTAACCCACTCACACTTTGCCTGGACACGTTTAGCCGATCAAAGTTGTTCCTAAATTTCAACTCATACATTTAAATATTTGTTAAAAAAATGTGATACCGTAGCTGCACACTGTCTGCTTATACCCCCCCCACACACACACACACTATTTGTTATGATATAGATCTAAAACGTTTTCATACGACTATCAAAAACATACATTTAAATCTTTAAATCTTTAAAAACATTCTGATATCGTGTATCAATATGTAGCAAGGTTCATTTGAGTCACCCATAATTCTGTAGTGTTACGTGGCTTACAAATACCAGTATATCGCCCTCTTAAATAGCTCATTTATTAATATTCAAATAGCTAACATGGTGTTTGATATGAAAAAGCTATCAACTTACAAAAGAGTATTTCTTTTCAATTTGATCTTGTTGAGTAATTTTGTTAATCGTATTTTTTCATGGCTTTCGTTCTAACGAGAAGGCATAGAGTGAAAATTCAATTCAAAATCCATCGCCTCAGTTAACTCTGCTTAGTGTTTACGTAGAATTGCACGAGTGAAAATGATAAAACCAAAAAGAGCATTGAACAAAGTTTCAAGTAAAATGTGAAACTTGTAGTTAGTTTTTTAGAAAGATTGCGGAGTGAACTGAAAACACGGTAATATATTCAACAAGAGCACCGCATAACGGGTGCCACGCTCGGCTGCGAAAGCTTGTCAGAATTTGTTTAATTTTTTTTAGAGGTCACAGTGACCTTGTCCTTTGACCTAGTGACCCAAAATGGGTGTGGCGTGTACAAATCATCAAGGTGCATTTACATATGAAGTTTCAAAGTTGTAGGTGGAAGCACTTTGATTTTAGAGCCAATGTAAAGGTTTTAGCACGACGCCGGCGGACGGCGGACGACGAGCAGGCTATGACAATACCTCGGGTTTTCTCCGAAAACAGCCTCGCTTAATAAACATTGCTATGAAATTCCTCTATATACGTATATTGTTTCCTTCGATGTATTGTTAACATGAGTTTTGAGTTTATGAGTTTAAATCTTTTATTGCTATATAACAGATTTTAATTATATAAGTAAGCATTTCGAGCTGAATTGGATCTGACGTAAAAAGTGATGCTGTACTGCTGTTGTTGTTGTTATTTTTGTCTTTTAATTGTATCCATATTTTACTTTTATGTTTATATCTTTCATTTATTTTTGCTTTTACATCTCATTCGTATCCCAATGTACTCATATATTTTACAGAATAAAGAAACGTCTTACGTTTAAATGTGTATCATTGTCTTATTATTTACACTTCTTTGTAAGGAAAACAATTTAGTGCGAATTACCATTCTTAACACTGAAATTTTCACGTGCGTTTAAAACGTAAATACCATGTACTTTAATGATGAAAAGTACGGTAGCTTGAATTGTTTGTATTTAAATTTTATGGATATCTTATCAAATGTAAAGATTTTGATTACATACTTAATTTTACAATACAAATTACAGCTAGCTGTCAATGTAGTTCGATAAAATGTGCAATTATTCGCAAAACATGAGAATAAACGTTTATACGTAGTAATGATCACAATCAATTCAGTGAAATGTTATTGCAACTACCACAAACTTGTTCTTCCTAGGGTTTCAACAAAAAATTCACTACACGCAAATGCGCGCACAAAATCGATGTAGGTAATTGTATTTTCCTTCCGAGAACCAAGATACCATTGATCGAAACGAATCAGGAAGTTTGCTTTAGATATTGAATTTCACCAACCCGTTTCGACCAAGTGCATACACATTTCGAAATGATCCGGGTACGTAATTGCATAAAAAGGTATAAAAACACTTAATTAGTGTAAGCGAATATCTCGGAATGGAACGCCAGATATTTTCAAAAGTTAGTAATACCAAAACAATGTTGACAAAACGGGCCTTGTGTATAAACGTAATGCGCAGATGTGGACATTCACACAGCATTCTTTTTTACATTTACCATTATTTCAAAGTTAATGATTGAAATACATTTAAGGTTGAATTAATTCTTTACAAATGAAAAGCATACCCATTAATGCAAATAAATATTCTGTGTCAAATATAACAACTTATGGCTGAAAATGTCGTCGCAATAAAGATATGTATATTTTTTTCCAATGCCATTCGCAAAATAAACAATCAAACGTTTTGCAAATTAGTTACTTAATAGTTTATTAGTTGATTAAAAGACAATGAAATGTAGACGTTTTTATGAGTTCTTTATCATCATCTTGACCGTCAGTCGTATCAAGAACTGCTCAAGAGAGCGTTAAATTTTACTCACTGGTATTAATCTTTACTGCTCAATTTTCAAGAAGTTAATTGTGTTTTTTATATTGATATTAACGTGTTTGTTGTTGTCTACTTTTTGTTGCTATGTTTTATAAATTCAAAGTAAGTTGATTTTGCATAATGGTACTATTACGTTGACATGATAATTTAATATTTTGAACTTGTCAATGAAATAGATAGGAAAGGTTTGCAAAAAGGTGTGACTGTTCTTCGCTTAATACTATTTACTTGTGGTGGAGCAAATACATACGAATGCCAAGACAATTTTGATCTTCGAAAGCACTTACAACCTAAATTTCTTAAAAACATGTTCATCACGGAACAAAGCCATGCAATAATCCTTCTCAGAGGGTCTCGAGACAGGAGACCGGTAGAGTTGCGTGTTGTTTTGACATAAAAGAAAATAACATATATTTGACAGCTCTTATTTAATATACAACGCTATTTCTTGACTGTTTATTATTATGGTAGAGGACTGTGGTTTAGTGAGATGCGTACATCATATCCGTCAGTTTTGAACGTATTGACGGTATTGTTCACACAACGGTCTTTGTCTTTCAATATAAGCGCTCAATGGGTCGTTGTCGGCTCAGGTACTGTTTAAAGAACTCCGGGTACTCTTAAGTATACAACAAGTTACCCCGGGTACGGAAAATACTCTTAAATACAGCCGATCATACTCCGGGGTACGTTTTAATATATTTCCCGTACCCCTGGATACTTAGTAGTATACTTAAAGAGTAAACTGGGTACTTTCAAGTAGTACCTAAGTCGACAAAGATCAGTTGATCAATATGAGCATAAGTACATATTTTGAAGACAAGTAAAATCGTATATACTTTAAGAGGGAATTTACGTCTATTTTATGTCTTATTTTCTTAAACGTAAGTTTGAAATGTTCACGAAACAAGTGTTAGTATGCAGGCTTTATATTATGCCCGCAGTTATTATTTGAATGTAGTTTATATAGGGCAAAAATGAAAATCGCACTTTTAAATCTTTTTACTTATCGTATACTTTCATAAAGTATAAGAAACATATTGGTCGTGTAAAATGTATTCATGAAAATCCTATATAGAATTGGAAATACTTTGACTAAAGAGTAGCTACTAGTTTGTGTTACTATTTATGGGTTAGCAGAAAGTCCAGCTTGATGACAAGTTTGTTAGTAAGTGCAATATTTAGAATGTGTGTTTCATAATCGAACATCAAACTTTCAAATCCAGCAATTCAACTAGCCGCCGAGAATGATGAAAATGCCACGCATGGAGGTATTATAACACAGCTACCTAAACGAGTCGTAACATCAAACAAGACTATTGCCAAGCAATATATGTCCCCTACCGACTCAATCATTTTCAGAACTTTTTTTATTTGTTGCCATAGCAACGAGAATTCTTGACGTAGGAACGAAATGAAAAGATGTGCATAATCTCCATATTGACATATGACCATGTTTCAAGTTTCATGAAAAAAATATGAAGAACTTTTAAAGTTATCGCAGGATCCAGAAAAGTGTGACAGACAGACAGACTAACAGACAGACGCACAAAGCGCAAACCATAAGTGCCCTCCGATGAAACCGGTAGGGGACAAACATATCAAACTTCAGGTGGTTGCGTTTGTTGTGATTGTGTGTTTGCTTGTTGGATATTGTCAGAAATTTCATGTAGCAACGGTTCACTGCATACCCGTCATGTGAAACGACGATAAATACGGTGGTCATGTACACTAATTTAACAAGTAACCATTACAAAGAATAATATTTATATAAATAATACAGATCGCAGTATAGTATCTTATATAACTAACACGTGCAAAAATAAATATGAACATATATCTTCCAGATTTACCTAAGCAATGCACTTATTTATGTTCATGTAAAATGTTATTATTTTTCGTTCAATTGCTTTGATGAGCGAAGCAATGAACTTGTACATGTTATACGTAATGGATTTAAATATTCACACTCACTGAGCACAGCAGTGATTTCAAGAAATGTAACACTTACAATTCAAGCGACAGGTACAGTGTATATCATCACACAATTTTTGACAACTGTTACTACAACTCAACTCAGTATTTCACGCATGCCTGAACGTCGTCGATGCCCAACTACAGCTGTGAATTTCAACTCAATTTGCATCGCTCATTTTTGTTACATCGCTTTATTTTTTTCAAAACACTGTTAATACATTCTAAAAATCACAACAATACTTATTGAACTTCGTTATTACTTTTGTTTTGATTAACTTCATTCACTAACAAATATAGTTTTGTATTGTTTATTCAATGACAAGCTAAATGAAAACAAGTCGAAAACTCATGTACAAGCTTACCAGAGCCGATCTGAAGGATCGTGACCCCTAGCGGTATTAGCAGACGGCCCCTTGGCATAGTGTTTCAAAATCCGATTCAGGAAGTCCGAAAACACATATTTTAGGATCCACTAAACCTCGCCCATTTTAACAACGATTCGAAATGTATTGAAGTAGTACGGACTAAGCTGACTTGAATAGCACTTCTCGATCCGCTCCGCTAGCTATGTTTAGCAGACGTGTTTAAGTAGACATAAAATAGTCGATTGTTTGTCTACCCGAGCGAGTATTGCATGACGTTACTCATTTCATGATAAAGAATGAGAAATATAGGAAAATATGTCTCGTATAAAATGGTTTTAAAGGGATTTGACGATTATGTCCAAATCAGCTTAAAATGCTCTTCCTAATCGTACATGTAACTGTTTCCCGATTGGATAAAACACTCTTGAAAATATTTAGGTTTATTAACGAATTGAGTCAGGCAGCATTTAAACAGTTTAAAACAGCGTAATTATATCATTTAAGTTTCACATGATTGATTCCCTGCTACAAATGAGTATTTAAATAACATGCTTTATATTTAGTTTGCCGACAAATTACGTGTATTCTGTATTGTGAATTGGGCAAGGAATTACTATGAATATTCTGCCAAAATTGCAGAAAAAAGCATACTTAGAAAACTCAAATATGCAAATAGTAAAATCAAGTTTTGAACGTTTATAACCGTGTCCATTAAAGAATACTAAAACAGACACGAGAATGAGACCAACTGTTAATTATTAGAGTCGTGTTCTGAGGAAACATAATGCATGTGCGTAAAGTGTCGTCCCAGATTAGCGATTAGCCTGTGCAGTCCGCATAGGCTAATCAGGGACGACACTTTCCGCCTAAATTGGATTTTTGCTAAGAAGAGACTTCATTTAAACGAAAAATGTCATAAAAGGGTCAAGTGTCGTCGCATATTAGCCTGTGCGGACTGCACAGGCTAATATGCGACGACACTTTACGCACAAGCATTATGCCCAGTTTTCTCAGAATGCGACGGATTATATTCGCTCACACAATCAGCAGCAATATCTAACAGTTCAACAAAGCCGCACGTCAGGTACAGATTGGCTTCAGAATGCGTTGACAGCATCTTTGAGTACATTGAGAAGTCATGGTTTTGAATGGAACGGCACATTTGAACCGCGTCATGCGAAAATGCGTCTTATGTCATATGCGGACAGCGTATCTCCATAAAAGTGTGTGCGAAACCGCGCATAGCTACGCTGTCCGCTAGAAAGTCGAGCAAGGTTTCGTAGTCTCATAAGCGGACATAGTAGCTTTTGACACGACTACGCTATTTGAGGCTGGGCTTTACATGCGCACATGTGAACATGCTAACATCAATACTTCAGGTCGGGTGGTATTAAAGAACCGGAATTAAAACTATTTTTAAATCACATATTTTAAAATATATATTGCGCATAGTTAAAAAAATATTACTGCTAGCGTATGAAATTTCATAAATATATTAACCCATTTATGCCTAGCGTCTAGAAAAAAGGCATGATGCGGCGTCTCATCTGGATCTGCGCTGTTTGCGTAAAGGAATTTCTGTAAGAAATATTTTAAATATAGAAATAAATATACAAGACATCCCTAATTTTGGAAATAAATTGATCCAAATTGGAAGGATGGGAGAGTCCACTAGGCATAAATGGGTTAAAAATTCTGTGCAATTGCGCACCTCCATATTTTGTTTCGTACATACAATATAACACCAAAATGAGTATTTGCCACTTCAGCCAGAAATCTTTGATAGAACGTAGCTCATGAAGATTTGCTGCTATTGATAAAACTTTACAAACATATTCAGCATGTAAACAGAAGCGCCTTCATACATGGGTTCGTTGTTTATACCGATGTTTTTGTCGTTAACAATGTATGTTGAAGTAAGTCGATTGTAACTCATTAAGGTTTGCAATATACGGATTAAAGATCACAAATGAATGAACCAGATCGCGAACTTGCGCACATTGCTTCATAATTTTCGAGATTAGAGGAATCCTACGGACACATGTCTATTTATAAGCTGGAACATAGCGGAGGTCACGGGAGGAAAGTAAGTTTCTTACGGATGCTGATTTAGCGTTGTAAGCGATATTCTATGTGGGAAACTCGCATGTTTAGTAAACATTCTATAACAGTTAACACACTAATAACGTTTTAAATGAACCAAGTTGGTAAGTGGTATTTTTCTTGGCAGTCAAAGGGCCAACATGTGAGCCGCATCATGCGAAAATGGGTATAATGTCATAAGCGAAGCGCCGGACCAGCCTGAGCAATCATGCATGCTGATCAGGAGCCACCCTGAAACTCAATATTCTTGGCCTCATTAGCGGAGGAGTAGCTCTTGACAGGAATGCGATGATGCGCAGGCTTGTCAGCAAATACGCAAAGTTAATAAGAACCATTTTCGCATAACGCGGTTTATTTATGTCAACATGCCGTTTGTAAGAACGCTTAACACAAACCGGTTCATGATCAGTAACAGTACGTTACCTCCCTTACTATGGTATGAAACCCGATATGCAAACGTTCTCAGTGTTTTATTCTGCAATTTCAATCAGTCAGAACGAGTTTGTCACCGTTAGTGAGAACTATTACAAAAATAGGAACGTATTTATGTTATCTTATTGTTCAAACAGACGGTTACTGGTAAAGGACTAATTGTTCGCATGACTTGTGTGAGATAATTATCGACAATGTGTAATATATTATAAAATAATAAAATCACTGGGAAATTCGATGGGCGAGTATTCGGGATTTTCGTAACTAAGAAGTTGTCTCCCATTTGGGTAGGTATCACGAGTATCCCGGGTAAAAAGCGGTCCGTCTTAAATGCGTATATGACTCATATCCGCGGATATGACCGAAAAGTGCGGATATGGACGAATATAAGCAATATCGACACTTTTTCTGCAATGTTTATTTCAATGTTTAATGAAAAATACACAATATGTATTAAATATGAAAGGTAAAAATATCTTCTATTTGATTGTTACTATTATATTTTAGTTTATTGGTACGTAAAAATATGCACGTTATTTTATTTATTCAAATGAACACAGGATATCGTAGAGCTACATTTAAATGTTTCAAGAATGATTATAATCATTACAGTTGCGCTGTTATTGAAAAGCAATGCATGTCCCGGTAAAATTTTAGATTTTTCGTTAATATTTCAACAGTTCATATCCAATATCCCGATAAGTTAAAATACGAAGCCTATATGTTTAAGATTAATATTACAGCTGTTACATTCACTTATAAAACATTATATTAACGAAAAATCTAAAATTTTAGGTAGGTATTGTTTACTTCCGGTTGTCAATATCACTAAGCGCGTGTATTTAAAAAAGTTATCGATTAAAAATATGAATTCTATTAAAACTTAGGTGACTTTAATTCCAATGAATATTGCAACAACTGTCGAGGATGTCTTAAACTATTCAAAAACTGAAATTCAAACGTTTTTAAGGTCGAGCAATGTAAAAATTAGTGGAAACAAGGAAAAAATTGTATATCTAAATACTAAAGTTTTGAGACGACATCAACAATAATAATACATACGGAATATTACGCTAGTCAATTGTTCCAAGAGTTTGTATCACTCGAGTGGCTTTTGTGATGACGTATCACACGAGAGGCGGAGCCTCGAGTGTGATGCGAAATAGCACAAGCCACGACAGTGATACAAACTCTTGGAACAATTGACTAGCGTAATATTCCTTTTATTATATACAACAACTAACGAAAACAGTTCACAATTGTATTGTTTACTTTAACAAAACTGACAAAACAATGACAAAAACGGTACGCCATAGTTTTTAAGACGCGTATGAATACAGTTTATGTAAATTAACGTGCAAACATTCGAACCGGGAAAACACAGGTTTCCGACACGCTTACCTTAATGCCATCGTTAATCCAATGTTTATAACAATTCAGTTGACAACTTTAATCCGATGTTTATAACAAAAACGTTGAAACGATATGCACTTCCACTTCTATTCTTGAAGTTCTTCCATGTCTTTATCGAAACTTAGTTTAAACCATACTATTTTATTGTATTCCTATCGAAATAAACATTTAAGCATAATAAACACACACTCCAAAATACGTTTTGAATTCGTTCGATATTTTTAACAAATAGTTTACTGTTAAAAAACACCACGTCCGACATGTCCTTAAATTCCAGAGAGTTTAGATAAAACTATTGTGTTTCGTCACAGAAAAGACGTCACACGATGTACTACGGAATATATTTCGTAATATAAAATATTTATATTTTCGGTGCGCGGAATATGACGTCATTAAATGGGTCGAAGTACTCCGGCTAGTATGGTAATACGGATTTGGAAACAGCGAGTAGCGTAATACGGGATTTTTTCTTTTAACGATTGATACAACCTGTATTTTGTTAAATGCATTAAACAGGTATATAATAAATTCAGTATATTATATAGACATTATGTAAACGTATACAACAAAACATATGTGGTGTCGGCATGGTTATATTGTTTGTGGTGTGTAGCCCTAAACAATCTTCTGGCACTTCGTCATGTTCGCGGATATGAATTTAGAGTTGGAAAAATGATAATGTCTGTTAAATTGTTATATTTTGAGACAATACTAACATATTTAACACATATTGTGTATTTTTTGTATTAAACATTGAAATAAGCATTGCAGAAAAAGTGTCGATATTGCCTGTATTCGTCCATATCCGCACTTTTCGGTCATATCCGCGGATATGAGTCATATACGAATTTTAGACGGACCGCTTTTTTACCCGGGATACTCGTGATACCTACCGAATGGGAGACAACTTCTTAGTTACGAAAAGACCGAATACATTTGTTTGAAAATGACAATCTCTTGCACGACGGTCACATTACATTCACCTCTGTGTTGGGCTCAAAACGGACTATTGTTATGAAAGCGTCTCATTCATGTCATGATCATTCCAAGCGTTCATCATTGAGGTTACAGTATACTAAACAATCTCTTGCACGACATTGCATTAACTGCATTAAAGAAAACCATCTCATACCATGATATCTTATATCAGTCTTAATTCATTATAATATAAAATTGATATGTTTTTTATGTTAAGAAACCAACATACATACACACGTCGAAGCAATTCCTAACGTCACACAATAAAAAAGTATGTTCAATTGTTTACATTTGTGAAGTGCATGGAATGATTCCATCTGCGTAAATGGGCGATAAAATAGTTCCAAATAGTTGCATTAAAACTCGCAAGTTTTTGCACGAATTATCGTACATTTAAAAGTCTTATTTCTTAATTTAATGCATGCGATCTTAAATATCCACTCAAATATACATTTAATGCGTTTGTTCGGCTTTAGCTATTTGGTAGACAAAATGGCGTGCTGAGCCTTACGCAGAGTTGTATGTGATAGCAAGGAACGACAACTCTGCGTGGAGATTGTGAAAATGAATGTAAAGGACGGGTTTCTTCTAGATACGTCTAAACACTATATGGACCATTGCTTTTATCTGATCATGTCCAGATTTACATTCAAGTAAAACCTTGTGGTCATTAATACGTCTTTATGTTGTTTTCCCATAAGAGACAAATCTATGTTATGATATCCAAAAGCTATGCTTTCCTACTGTTTTTATATCTTAATAATAGTTTTACACAAGCGCTACAAGATTGTAGATGATCATATGGACACTTGATTTCTAACAAGGAAACATTTTAATTTCTTTAGTAAAAGAGCCAATGAGGCGAGTACACATAGCCCACTATCAAAAATCTGCATTATCAATCTTATTTTATTTTGTTTTGCATTTTGCTTTTCATCATTAAATTTCTGTCGTTTTGGTCCAAATTGAATGAAAAGTGAATTGAATGAAGTTTCTATCAAAACAATAACCTCAGTTGTTAATAATGGTGCCAATTTAGAATTGTAGTTTTGAAAGTAAATTCGTTGTTAAATTAATAATACAATTAAACAATTTTCTACAATTATCCAAGATTATATGGTTGTGTATAAAAGCTGCATTTTTTTACAGATTGAATAAAAAAAGGCTTTGTATCAAATCTACACATCCAAGTGTTGAATCTTTATGGACAGCGAATACATTTGGATGGTGACCTACGTAAAAGCCCAAGATTTTATGGTTATATACAATATATGCAAGTTTGGTCAAAATCAAATTAAAAAAAACACTTTATATTACATTTACACGTTTAATCCATTTATGCCTAGCGTCTAGAAAAAAGGCCTTGGCAAACAGAGAAGACCCAGATGAGACGCCGCATGATGCGGCGTCTCATCAGGGTCTGCACTGTTTGCTTAAAGGAATTTCTGTAAGGAATATTCTAAATATATAAATAAATATACTAGAAATCCCTAATTTTAAAAATAAATTGATCCAATTTAGAAGGATGGGAGAGTCCGCTAAGCATAAATGGGTTAATTTAGTGGCTTGCAGACGATGGATTTTTATTTAAAGGGTGCCCATCTTAAAAATTACGAAAGTGACACAATAACCAATACATTTTTAGCCGCCATAGTACTTAATAATAGGGGAAACACGTAGCTTTCGGGGGGGGGGGGGGGTGGGGAACATGCCCCATAACTTCGCTCTGGACAGGGAATGGCAGGCAAAATCCTTAGTAGCCAACTGCCTTTTGTACGCACATGTATTATTCGCATAATTAACCCATTTAAGCCTAGTGGAATCTCCCATCCTTCCAAATTGGATCAATGTATTTCCAAAATTAGGGATGTCTGGTATATTTATTTCTAGATTTAGAATATTTCTTACATAAATTCCTTTAAGCAAACAGCGCAGACCATGATGAGACGCCGCATCATGCGGCGTCTCATCTCGGTCTACGCTGTTTGCCAAGGCATTTTTCTAGACGCTAGGCATAAATGGGTTAAGGCTATGGGAGTAAGTAATATTTTTTCATTTAATGTAGTTTGTATTATGTACAATAAAAAGTTGAGCATTTTTGACAGACAGTATTTTATACCGATATAACTCCCATTCATAGGAACTGGCGATCATTTCGTATAAAGCATTCGACACGGCGTGTTATGCTTTCGCTATTTGATTACATTACTCTCGTCGCTAGTGGATCTTATACATAATATTTGAAAACAAAGTACATAAGCACTTCTTTATGCAATATGCAAAACATCTCAGTTGGGACAAAATAAATGCGTTTTATTCTGTAAAAGCTTTTATTGCATGCATATAAATAACATACTAAAGGGGCATTTTCACAGATGTATTGGAGTTTGTCATTAAATGATTTCTATTGATAAATGTAAACATTGGATCTAAAAATTTTCAGTAAAAAACAACAATACAATTTTTAAAAAAGGTAACCCTCAACTGGGCTCGAACCACTGACCCCTGGATTCTTGGAGTAAAAGATTAACGCTTAGACCACTCGGCCATCCGTGTTCATACTATGAGGAATGTATTTTATACTTCATATCAGCAATCCTCGTAGTATCACAAAATATAACGACAACAAGAGAACTCTCCAAATCATTCACTCGATTCGCGTTGCAACGCTTTATGATTTTCAGGTTTATAAATCGTCAAAAGATGCATATATGGATATTTTAGAGCATGGTTAATGTTCAGTATTACTGTTTCCTCACAAATATCATAACTAAAACGAAAATCTGCGAGTCTGAAACAACTTTTTTTAATTTTGTCAATTTACCAAAACGTGAAAAGGCCCCTTTAGTCATAAAGCTGTATATTATTTACTTTCTCAAATTATTACGTACTTAAATGTGTTAATGTATAAACCGGTAGCACAAATACATACATACAATACTCAAATGGGACATCATTCGATTTCATTTTCGAAAGATTTTGCAAATATATATAATAATCGACCAGGACTTGTACGTGGAAAAACACTTCTGTGTTACATTTTAAATATCTCAATATTACATTTTTGTATATACAGTAGCTTCTTTGTTTTAAAATTTAACAAGATATAGCTACTTTGTAATACAATTGGACAAGATATAGCGGGCAGACAAATGGTGCAACAAAAGAGACGTTGACAGATGTACAAATGTTAGGGTTAGTTTTAGGTTAAGTCATTCTTATATATTGTATTCATATTGTCTATAATCAACGGCGGTGTTTAGCTACATTGTGTTCACGTTTGAAAGAAAACATCCTTTACATTATATAACATTTTTAAAGACATTCAGCGCAAGTCGCAAATGATGAATTAGCAAAACAGCTTTTCCGCTGGTAATGATTTTTGATGTATATAATTATGTAATGACTTTCCGGTGTTACAAATATGAGTTTTGTTCTGAGAAAACTGGGCATAATGCATGTGCGTAAAGTGTCGTCCCAGATTAGCCTGTGCAGTGCACACAGGCTAATTAGGGACGACACTTTCCGCTCTTATAACATTTTTCGTTTAAATGAAGTCTCTTCTTAGCAAAAATCCAATTTAAGCGGAACGTGTCGTCCCTGATTAGCCTGTGCGGACTGCACAGGCTATTCTGCGACGACACTTTACGCACATGCATTATGCCCAGTTTTCTCAGAACGCGACTCATATAAAGATAAAACAGCAGCAGATAGGCTATGTTCAACAACCGTAAGCGTATGTATACCCGATATAAAAAGCACTGAACTATATATAATGTTTGTCCTTTGATATTATCACTCTACGTTTTGTCGAAATCGTACCAGATCCAATTGCGTAATTTACATGCTGTGAATGTGATTGCATAGTGCGATGTCCTCCATAAAATTAATTTGCAACTCGATCTCTAAGGCCATTCATATGGCCCAATTTATGAGTTTTTACCTCGCTTGATGTCGTCGGGACAAAATGGAACCAACTATAACTTTGAAAAGAAATATGTCGGATTCTGTAGTTGGCGGACCAAAAATAAGCCAGTAATAGGAAAAAAAGATTTGTTGTTACAAATTGTTATAAATGATGACTGGTGTCATTAAAACAAAACGTCAACCTCCTCCCGCGCCTTAGGGTTCGGAACGTTTCCGGCCTCTTCGTCGGAATCAAATTCCATCATAGCAGCGCCTTTTGAGGACGTCGGAATCAATGGCGTGATGAATATGTCGGTATTCCCGTTCTGTGGTCGGGTCGTCTGTGACAGGTGAGCAGAATGCACGTGATATGGCTCGTAGCTGATGCGAGACGGCGCTGTCGTCTGGCTCATCTGCGAAGCAGCGGAAGCGGCCGGTCCTTTGCTTATAGGGACATAATACGTGTTGCCTAAACCGGACGCGACGGTGTCGGTGGTAGTGGTACCATTGGGACGCGAAAATGACGTTTCCTCATCCCCTAGCCTTGTCGTGACGTAACTGGTAGGCGTCGTCTGCTGCGTATAGGTCGTGCGAAGATGCTGCGTAGATCTGAAATTAAAGACGATGTTTAAAAAAAAAACAATCAAAAGAGAAAATGTTGCACCAAACGTATACAGTATTAAGGTGTTTCTTTACGTATTCTTTGTTTTAGTTTTGATAAATGTGAAGATTTAATATACAGTAAGTATATGCGATATCGTTTACATATTTTATCAATTAGCAACCTAGTTGAAGAAACGCACTTTAAAATGGACTTCCGTAAGAGTTTCCATCTACACTCTTACGTTACAGTAAGACTTCCTACAGGAATTTAGCTCATTTGTGATTGTGGTTTTAACCTCGAAGAAAGACCATGCTTTTAGGTCCGAGGTTCATAAAAATGCGGGTTAGGATTGAACTTATACCGGATGTTGTTCTCGTCTGGCATGATTTCCGCCACTACGACATCGTCTTCTTCCGCTTCCAGTTCGATTGTCTGAACCTGTTGAAGTAACGAAAGTTCAAAATTTATTTATTTATTTAAACCAAGCATTTTCAAAGCATTACACTAGGCAAAAGTAAAACGGACTTAAACATAATGGAACAAACTTTTCGGTTACATATTCCAATAGGTTTCGGTATTGGTAAACACGAAATTCCTTCGTATTGGTTTGCAATATATTGGTATCAATTTTAACTCGCACTGTCACAGCTGACATAAAAAGTTGACTGCAATAAGATGGTTAATAATTAGATTCGCTATGAAAAAGGGAATGCATTTTTTTCAATATCGCCTAGTCGAGTGTAATTACAATTTGCTATGCGTACAGGTATCACATATTTAAGAAGTTCACAAATGTACCTTCTCTTCAAATCTCTTGCCTCCTTGAACTTGTGAGAACCATGAGTCTGAAACAAACGAAAACACTTTACGATCATTCGTATCGCTGATGAGCAAGGACGACATCGTTATTATCATCATCAGCAGCAGCAGCAGCAGCAGCAGCAACATCAGCAGCAGCATCAACATCATCAGCAGCATCAGCAGCATCAACATCATCATCATCATCATCATCATCATCATCATCATCATCATCATCATCATCATCATCATCATCATCATCATCATCATCATCATCATCATCATCATCCTCATCATCATCATCATCATCATCATCATCAACATGACGATTACATGGTGAATGCAATACCCAAGATTTGACAAAGGCAGGGATCAAATAATATGTGCTTAAGCGTTCACCTCCCCGTATTAACTGCTGCCGGTTCATAGTGGACTCCCGGCTGGCGACGCCAATAATCCTCCTCGCGGACGCAGGGGTCGTGTTGAGGCTGGGCTTCGAGCGGGACCGCCAGAGCCGCAATGGGGCGAGGTTCCTCGCCACCCGACGCTTCCCCTTTTGTAGCTGCCGTTTTAAATACCAGTCCCGCCTGAAATGTTAATGCTATTGACTTTATAGACTGACTGAATTACTGGCAGATTGTGAGGTTGAATTGTACGTTAACTGATGGATTAGATCTGACTGACCGACCGTCTGAATGCGTTGCATATTAAATAGCTCATTGACTGACCGACCGCCTGAATGAGTTGCATGTTAAATAGCTCATTGACTGCCTGACCGACCGCCTGAATGAGTTGCATGTTAAATAGCTCATTGACTGACTGACCGACCGCCTGAATGAGTTGCATGTTTAAACTGATTGACTGACTGACCGACCGCCTGAATGAGTTGCATGTTAAATAGCTCATTGACTGACTGACCGACCGTCTGAATGCGTTGCATGTTAAATAGCTCATTGACTGACTGACCGACCGCCTGAATGAGTTGCATGTTAAATAGCTCAATGACCGACCGTCTGAATGCGTTGCATGTTAAATGGCTCATTGACTGACTGACCGACCGCCTGAATGAGTTGCATGTTAAATAGCTCATTGACTGACTGACCGACCGACCGCCTGAATGAGTTGCATGTTAAATAGCTCATTTACTGACTGACCGACCGCCTGAATGAGTTGCATGTTAAATAGCTCATTGACTGACTGACAGACCGCCTGAATGAGTTGCATGTTAAATAGCTCATTGACTGACTGACCGACCGCCTGAATGAGTTGCATGTAAAATAACTAATTGACTGACTGAACGACCGTCTGAATGCGTTGCATATTAAATAACTGATTGATTGAATGACCGACCGTCTGAATGCGTTGCGTGATAAATAAATGATTGACTGACTGACCGACCGTCTGGATGCGTTGCATGTTAAATAAACTGATTGACTGCCTGACCCACCGTGTCTGAATGCATGGCATGATCAATAATTGACTGATCGACCGCCTGAGCGTATTGTAGGTTAAATAACTGATTTACTGACACGTTTGATGTGACTGTATGACTAATTGTGTAACTGTCTGACTAACTGACTATATGACTGACTTATTGGTTGATTCTACCAATACTGCCTTATGCAATATTTTAAATAATCACATTATCTGATAAAAAGTTTGACACATTTGCACAGAACAATACGGAGACAAAGGTGTGACATTATCTCCTCTTTTTTAAATTGCACACCTCTTTTTTCTATCTCGATCTTACGACATACTAACTCGAGGGGACGACTTACTAACTCGTGGGAAAGAGCAAGCTACTAGTATGTCGTGGGAACGATTTACTAAGGCGAGGGAACGGTATAGAAAACGATTTTCTAAGGCGAGGGAACGACATAGAAAACGATTTACTAAGGCGAGGGAACGACATAGAAAACGATTTACTAAGGCGAGGGAACGACATAGAAAAAAAGAGAAGTGCAAAACTTAATACCTTCATACTAGTAAAAGAGAAGTGCTCTTTTGTTGCACTCCTCTTTTATTTAGTTCTTTCTTTCTCGTTTCCTCGACATAGTAGTGCAATTTTTAAAAAGAGGAGTGATTTATAAAAAAAGAGGAGTGAATGTCACCTGTATGCTACCGTAGAACAACATGCGTCCGCACACGCCCATATATTCATTCGCGTCAATTACCGTTTTTACATCTCTCATCTCAACTCGTAGTCGCATTGCCCGTTTATTCCGATGTGGTGAATGGGTGTGTCAGCAAATTTAATTTTGGGTATGAAAAGCATTTTTGAAATGTTACCTATTTATTACTCTAGCGATTGTAGTCTAGATAATAACTTCTTATAAACCATAAAAACCACAACGAACAACACGAATGAATAATTAACATTAAAAAACGTATTACAGAAGTCATGACAGTTGATGCGAGGTTAATGTATGTTTTAATAAGAAAGTCACGATTTTGAAATCATTCAAACGTGCTGCTTGCAATTATAATTTTAGTTATTATAAATTAAAAATAAAAGAAGACGGATCCTCGTGTGGACAATTAATTAAACCGGTACTCAACACAAACATTCAAACATAATAGAACGCGGACATCTACATAAAGATATTTCAAAATAAAATACATGTATGTAATTTACTTGTGTCTCCTTATGAGAAAAAACATCGCTTACATCCTTAAAGGAACGGATGCGCATCCTTACCATAGAAACGCGATGAAAACCATGACGACGGCAGCAACAAGGCAGAAAAAGCTGATGACGGCTGCTGCGATGAGTCCGCCAATATTTGAGCCACTTGCCGCTACCCCTGAAAAGGCGGAAACAGTTTATATATTAGCTGCACAACAGTCTTCCAATGTTTCAGCCATCCTCTGCTATGTATGCAAATATATCAGGAAATAGTTTGCACAGCAATCCGTCTGGCGCCTACCGCCGCTGTCTTTACAAATGTTTGAGAAAATAGATTATATTATACTATTTACGGAACAGTACGCAAATGTTTCAACGACGCACTGCTATATCCATATATATGAAGGCATTAGTAAAACATTATCTGGCCTAAAGATCCTTTGCTTTGCGTGTTCTTGGTTGTACGTTAAGTCTGACTTTTGTGGCTGTGTTATTAATTTCAACTTATTTTAGGTAAAACATACATGTATTTGTTTTTTATAAAGTTTTATATAATATAAAGTGCATCCACCGTATACTGCATTTTGCATGGTTGGTTAAGAGTTGTACATTTACCTCTTTTTTATTTGAATAACCGGTAAAACATACTGTCGTAAAGAAAACCCGCATATATGTACACTGGATTAATTAAAAAGTCAAAACAAAAATGGAGTAAACGTTTAAATTAAGGTTTACCAAAGGTAAATGAATCACGAAATATTCATTCTTCATTGAAGCGTATGTAGGATGCGGATCCGTTTCCTAACATTTAACGCCCATTTTCCTACTAAGATTATTTTACAGGGTGTATTTCATATGAAACAAAAGTATGCAACAAGTAAACAATATTTTTCTATAACCCGAAGGAAACGCATATCCGACAGTAAGGCGAAAGCAACAAAGTTTTTTTTATTGTATTCTGAATTACAATCAATAAAAAAAATACGCGAAAACAATAATAAACGTGATAACTTCTGTATAATTAATAAATAATGTCGTCATTTACGAGTATGTTGGGATAAAAGGCGTCATATAAAGTGCCTCGTTTAATTTAAAGAAAAGTATTTTTATATAGTATAAGTTGTTCTTCAAATTGATCAACCTAAAAAAGGTTCAAAATGTACACATACATTCTATACTAATATCAACACAGTTTTTGTATGTATTTCATGTTTCCTGTTTGAAAATGTACGAATATGATATAATTAGTTTCATTCTAACACCAGATAATGTGGCATTTTAGTTAGTTACTTTGCTAATAATTTTAAAGTTTGTATTAGTGTGTTTGCTTAGTAAGTGAAATTAAATGTATCATTTGTATTGAAATGTTAATTTCTGTTATAAAGTCAATTCAGTTTTTGACTGGTAACCGGATATACTGGAAAATGGTTACATATGTTAAAGCACAAAGTCTTCAACACAACATGTCAAAAAGTTTTTAAATAAATTAAAAGTATACATTAACAATATTAAATTCATGGAATAATTTAACTACAAGTATTTAATGTCATGGTTAGTTTAACACTTTGCAGGGATACACAAAATGAATAACCTGCCAATAAATATTCAAAATCCGGCATTAAAGAACTCGGCTTGGTACAAAGTTGGGTAAAAAGAATACATTAAGTCGGATGTATAGATTTAATTACCTTAATAAAATATATATTAATAAAGTGCAACCAACTTCATCTTCGTAAGATAAAACACGTATGCAATACCGGTAATACCGACCCTTATGTAACAACATATTTCATCCGCGACTCAATACATGTTTGTAATACTATAGTGAAGACATTTTTCACAAACTAACGAATGCAAGTTTGTAATACTATAGTGAAGAAATGTTTCACAAACTAACGAATGCAATCAATTGATGAATAATACGTGCTCATTTGTCCGTGCGATTTGTTTGCATTTTCTTGGTCAGTGCTAAATCAGTTTTAGTGAGGCTAAACAGTTGGAAGGTAATCATGAAACCCATTCGCAAATTGTGGTATTCACCGTCAATTATTTCTTCATCGTTAGAATTTTAACTTTAAACAAGCGATGTGTTTGTGAAACACTATGTCCCCATATATTTGACCTTTGACCATGAAGGATGACCTTGACTTTTCACCACTCAAAATATGCAGCCCCATGAGATACACATACATGCTAAATATCAAGTTGATATCTTCAATATTGCAAATGTGTACATAAAATGAGCGAATTTGACCCATATATTTGACCTTTGACCTTGACGCATGACCTTGACCTTGACCTTTCACGACTCAAAATGTGCAACTCAATGAGATACACATGCATGCCAAATATGAAGTTTTTATATTCAATATTGCAAAAGTTATGGCAAATGTTAAAGTTTGCACAAACAAACAAACAAAGCAACAAACCAACAGACAGGGCAAAAACAATATATACCCCACTATAGTGGTGGGGGACAGAAACATTGCAAAATATTTAGAATTAAATTAGCTAGAAGCAGTAAAAAACAAACCACCGCACGTGTTATATAACTTACTATAACAAATACGTGCATAACATTATCCTATCATTTGTCTGGATGTAAGTGTACAATTACAGAGCACCAAACGTGTCATGGTGATTGTAGATAGCCTTCAGCCGAAACGTCTGCGTCTCCAAAACCGCCAATCGAGTGTACTGGCGAAAGTAGCTGAATCCACATTTTAATCATATAGTCATGGTGTTTGTGGTATCAACCGAACTATTGAACGTTGTTAACTGTTTTTGTTATACCGTGTCATAATTCAAACAGGGCAGAGTTTATACAACTACATTAATACAGTTGTATTTGAACAAGACCAAGTATTAACAGTTCACATTACTATTTATGATTATCTCTTTACATGCATGATCCATGCTTCTTCTTGTTTTCTTGTTTACAACACTAAATCTTTAGTTTGAAGAGGACAAAATCCTGTTGTGTTTGATTTATTTATGTATTTGTATGTATACGTTAAATCAAGCTTCACTAAGATATGACGCCATCGCATGGTAATTACGGTATGTTGGTGTTCAATGTATCCTTATGTCGATATTGTCGGTACTTGAAACAGTTAAACCTAGTCCAGACTAATAAATGAGTATCTTTATTTTTCCTGCTCATTGTTAAAATATTAATATATGTTCACAACGGCCATTCGGTTTAAACTTCACCGGACATCCCATTCAAGAACACGTCTAAAGTTTTAACACTGACAAACACAGTTAACAATAAAACAAAAAATGTAAGGTGCCTAAATACTCAGTTATATTAGGTTGGTAGTAACGCATAAAACACATATCCATGAAAATTAGTCCACGTGGGCATTTTACATTTTGCATCGATGTTTTACGCATAAATAGTTACTTGGAACTTGATAAAGATGGTGGTAAAATAGTATTTTATGTACTGATGTACACGGTGATGTTGCCATTGTATGCTGCATAAATATATACGTCGACTGAGATAAGTTACATTGTTATAATGAAATAAAATACATGTACAAAAAATCTATTCCAACCTCAAACGATGGCAACGTGGCTGGTATGAACGTATTTCGCTTGTACATTACTTTGATCCAGAATGCTTCACTTGTGTCCGTGAACTTATGATCAGATAGATTAAGTTAAATTACAAATGTATCCATAATGCCATCTGGGTATTTTTTTTTAAGGTTTCTTCATTCCTGGTAAATGCAAATGGAAATAATAGAGTTGAATTGGTTTCCTATCAATGTCTGCCTGCGAAAGAAATATTTTCTTCAACATATTTTTATATATTAGTTGTTGCAATATAAATGAGTACTATGTTTGACTGTTTTGTGCAACTTTTTGGAACAGTAGTTTTACGACGCTTTATGTGTTTTTGTCCTTATATACATCCATTATAATAATCTTAGAATAAAAATCAACATTATTAATGCTCAATTATTGAATGTGTGCCACATTTACATTAATATCTGTCGTAATAAATATCTGTACGTGAATCTAAACCTCATGAAATGTAAAAAATGTAAAAAATGAAATTGAGTTTGTTTATCAGACCGAGTCCAACATTAAAGATTAAATATTAATGTCACAAAACTATGAAACCTGATTCATAGTAATGTTTTACCATCTAAATTTATATTGTATTAAAACAATCCAGTGGAGACATTTGGTGTAGATTTACTCCTGTACAAAGATTTGATCCAAATCTCATTCTCCATAGTTTCATTTATGGCTATACGATGCGCGATACTTCAGCTGCGTTGCTGAACTTGAGAACACAACCGAAAACGTCACCGTGAATACGTAAATGTATAATAAACATGACACTATCAGGTGAAAATTGAAACGAGAAAAATATACCGTATAATGAGCTGAACATATTTGAAACTTCTAAGGTAAGCAATGCCAATATGTAATGACGAAACATTTTACACAGGACACCTTGTTAACGTTTTTTTTTCTTATGTGTGTGTATCTGTGTGTGGTACGTGCGTTATATTATAATATTGAGTACAAATAAATTATCTCATTTTATAAAATAATCTTTCAGTTTCCAGTGCGGAAGTGAACTCTCGCCATAGCCTAAAACACGGCAACAACGGCGGCAGCAGAAATGTCTTGATATCGGCCCAGTTGCTTATCGAGTTCATGTCCGACTTCCAGAAAAATCTCATTGTTTCTTATAAATTTCCGTACACGCATTAAGGAAGGCTCATTTCGTGTAATCAAATAGAATAAAAATACTGAAGCTCGTTAATCCTATTCTATTTTAACCAGTAAAAGCTAACCACAATTCAGTAACGATCGCACATGTGTACACAACTGTTATAAAGGTGGAGGTAATGGCATGGTTTTATTCTTGAGGACACGATTTTACTTTATTCATTTGTTAAGTATCGCCACTGAGCAAATACATTTGTGATTTAACAGTGGCTGTTTCGTTAAAGGTTTAAAGCAAACTTGTAGTTTCAAACGTCATTTTCCAATCAAATTCAGAAGAGAAAACCTTGCTTAATGCCTGTGCGTTAAGCTTCATCATAGATTAGCCAGTGCAGTGCACAAAGGGTGAGCAGGGACTATACTTGCCGCCCACATTTGATTTTCGTTTAGAAGAGACATAATTTAAACGAAAATTTCATAAAGGTATCGTTCCTGATTATCCTTTGTGGACTGCATATGCTTATCAGGGACGAACCTTAACGTACATGCATTCAGACCAGTTTTCACAGAGAGTGACTCGTGTGTATATTAATTAATTAACTAAATAATGTAGGATGTGTTAAAAAATAATTTTGTTTGTCATCAATCCCAAACTTGTTTGACCCGACACATTCAGCATCAATCAGATAACATAAAGATCCATGAGAAACTCGGCATCATGTGAATATCATGCTGACAATACATTATGGAAGTAAGAAATGCATTTTAATGTTCCCAAAAAAAGATGTTTAAATTAAGAGTTTACAAGAGCTATTTTAAGTGCATTGTGTTCATGCATGGTAAAGCTTACATCTATAAATTAACATGTTTAACAGCTGTTAATGCGAAAGAAGTAGTGAATCCTAGTCTGTATATTATGTATGATTCATAGATTGTCACTAAACCTCTCTATATCATCCGGAAACGTGCATAATGCGAAGTTTACAACGCAAATGAATTAATTCAATTTATAACTAAGTTGCGTTTTTGTTGAATCATTTGGTAAACACGCGCAAGGGCTGAATTGCATTGGAAGGCGTTTTGTCGCTCATAATTCGGACTAGGCGATGAAGATTTAACTATTTGTATCGATGCCATGATGGGCAGAAAGCCACTGATTTACATATGTATGGTCGATCAGATTAGTATACTCAGCTGGTCGCAATGGTCATTACTACCGGATAACACCACAGGTGGTTAGCGTGTGGCTATGATATAAATTAGTGAAGACATCATTTTGAATGATAAATAATCATATTATAACGAAAAATTAACTTTTCTGAAAAAATCTTATTTCACTATTAATTATATATATATATTTGATAGTGAAATATTTTTTTCAAAAAAGTTAATTTTTCGTTATAATATGATTATTTATCATTCAAAATTATGTTTTCACTAATTAATATCATAGCCACACGCTAACCACCTGTGGATAACACATATTAAAATGATTAATCTTAAAACGAATTTAACTTCTGTTTACACGCTTCAAATCTCCATGGCTCATATACGAACGGTAGAAAAAACCTTCGAACCAGAAAAAAACCTCCCACCCACCCCATCAGCACTGCCATGGAACGGATTGGCGAGGACTCTTCTTGTTTGCGATTTGACATTAGTGTGCTGGGGTTGCAGCCAGATGACATTAGTGTGCTGGGGTTGCAGCCAGATTTGACATTAGTGTGCTGGGGTTGCAGCCAGATTTGACATTAGTGTGCTGGGGTTGCAGCCAGATGACCAAAAAACGAGCATCATTCTCGGGAGAATTGTTTAGAAGCGTGAACTACTGGGTATTGCATAATGATTTTACTAACTGCATGCACTATATTGTTAAAACTTTAACTTTGTGTGAACTCAAAATTTGCAGTCTATACAACATAGATGCTGCCAATTTATTCATGAAATCAATCGAATTTTACATTCTATAATTGCATACATTGAGTTTAGATATGACTGGAGTACTAAAGTAACACAATTACAAGTCAATGGCTTCCACGATCACCCCTAAGAGGTAAAGTATGTTCACATTATGACTTGCGATGCCATTTCAAACGCAAGGGTCAACGTTAAACATAATGAAGCACTACTTTAGGAGCAGGACAACCCCCTTGTGGATGACCCGGTACATCAAAGAGCGCATCTCATGCATATGTTCATATTCTGAGAAAAGGGGCATATCTATAGACGTCTTATACGTTAATCAAATTTCTAAATAAGAGTATACGCAAAAATATGTATTGCTTAATTGCTTTATGCACAACTTTTATTTAAATCGTTTCTTCCGTATATTTATAGATGAGTCGTTCCTTATGCAAACTGGGTTTAATTGATGTGCGTAAAGTATCTTCCCAGATAATGGAATTGTTCGTCTCTTCAAAACGAAAATTCAGTCAAGACGGAAAGTGACTCGTCCCATGTAAGCCAAAACGACCCGCACATTCTAATATTTACGGAATCTTAACACACATGCATTAAGCCCGGTTTTCGTTGAGACCTGCTTAAAGATAAAACGTTGTTCATTTGACACTTTTTTTCCAGAAGTGCCAGTAGACGGTTTTCAATCGTTTAATTCCATATTACCGGAATTCTAGCATGCTTCTTTATAATGTATATAAATACCGTCGATATACATATATAAATCCTAGATTTTCTTAATTTTTAAAAAAAGTCGATAAATTTAATGTGTCCATTGCCCTGAAGAATGTGCCATTAAAGGTGCGGATGTGAAATGGGCATCGAAGCCACGGGATTCATTATACAGTCATAGCATTATTCTCAAAACATAGTGAGCAGCGTATTTAGTCAAATATACTGTGAGTAAACGATATCGTATACCGGCTAAATGTGGGATATTGTTGAAATCCCGTTTACGCTAGCACAAATCCCACCGGCCACGCCCTTTTTCTCGTTTGAATTACAACATACTGTATTGATAGCCTTAATAGAATGAGAAGTAAGCTTAGTCATAAAGTTAACGTTTTTATACAATTATCGAATCCAGTTGTTTAAATATTGAAAACACAATGTATATTGCTAGTATTTGCTTTGTGCGGCATTGTTTTCTTATGAATGTAAGCGTATTGTATTCACACATTATTCAAACACCTACAACGTACATTTTAAACATTGGGGTTGTATTGTGAACAAAGGCCATAACGTAACCAGCTATGCTATTGAAATCCACGTTTAACCATTCAGTGTATCAACAAAAGAAATAAACAAATACATGTACAATATACCAAACAGTCAACGTTTCATAGTTAAACATTTACTTACCAGGTACGATGTTTCCAAATATAATAGCTATAAGTCCCGAACGTATTTGTGTACCCATGTTAATTTTGTCTGTCTGTATTTTAACGCACCTGTCAAACATTTGCCTAGTCCTTTAATTTAGTCTTAGAACTCAACTCAACATCCCATTTTACTCAAGCAGAACGCTCTGTAAGTTACCCATTCAGCTATGCATGTCATTGCAACACTTAACTTCCTTAATACACACCCATAACTGCCTTCGCTGTAATTGTATGCCTTGACTCTGTTGCGAACTCTACCTTTTCCATTAGCAGAGCTAAATAAGCCTACAAAGCTTCCTGTTTGGGGTCGTTGAAAGACGCAGTCATATCAGTTTACCGTCCCATAGTTGGAAATTGAAAACCTCTGTGCGTGATTAACAATGTGAGCTCGTCTTCTTTTACAGAGCCGGCTCAGTCAAGCGTACGTTAGCTGTAAAACAGAGATATTTGAACATAAATTGTGCGAGTACAAGCTTAATATTAACTCCGTGTTATATTGGTATATTTAATAATATACACAATCATTATACAAACACGCGAAACGAGATCTGCGGTGAAACAAGGTTTCATCGATTTTGCTTCGACATTAAGTATACATGGCAGGTGGATATCTGAAAGTTACAGTGATGTATTTTTCATGAGAAGGACTGCCTGTAGGAGGGTGTATTTATTATTAATTATGAACGATTGTGCGAACGTAAAAAAATGATGACTGAATATGTTCGTAGGTGAGATAGATAATATAATGATGAAATGTGCACAAAATGCACTGAAGCTGATTGTTTTGTCTTTTGATTACATGCCAAATAAAAATAAAGTGTCCTTAGTCACTGCCGTATTAACGCTCATTGGGTCCTTGTCGACCTGAAATGGCTTGAAGTCACCCGGGGGTGACTAGAAGCCGATTCTTGTCACCCTATGGTGACTTCAATCCGATTCATGTCACCCTGTGGTTACTTCAAGCCGACCGAGTGACTAGAATCGGCTTGAAGTCATCCCGGGGTGACATGAATCGGCTTGTAGTCACCGCCGGGTGACTTCAAGCCATTTCAGGTCGACAATGACCCAATGAGCCGCATTAACCTATACAACCAAAATCTCATATTCCTATGCAAAGGCTTGGATCACCTTGCCCTTAGCTACGAACACGCATGCAAAGGAATGCAGCCACTACAAGACTACAGAAGACGAAATAAATGTAACATATTCGGCCATAAGTCTAGTCCGTTACGAAAATAATTTCATGACAACCCACAATGATGCCCTTGCATACGGAATATAGCTGTCGTTTGGATTTTATTTGTCAAACTTTAACAATCTACCACAAGACAAGCTTGTCCTGTACACTTAGCCATGTGTTGACTTTATACGCTTTGTGAACACAATGTTTGCCGTTAACTATATTATATGCGTTATGTTGACTTAGGAAAGTTTACATGGTATGGTAGTAGATTTCTCAGAACACGGTGTCATGTAATGACGGTATAGACCTTATACAGATTTAGACGTGTAGAAGTATGACAGTGATTGTCTATGTAGACATTGGTGACAGTGATTGTCTATGTAGACCTTGGTGACAGTGATTGTCTATGTAGACCTTGGTGACAGTGATTGTCTATGTAGACCTTGGTGACAGTGGTTGTCTATGTAGACCTTGGTGACAGTGATTGTCTGTGTAGACCTTGGATCCTTTATGAGAATGTCTGCTAGACACTTTATATATTTGAAACTAAGTTAGAGAATGTCGATATATACATTTCTCTAGGAACTGTGCAATTGTGTGACTGAAAAGACACTGGACGTCTGCTAGTAACTTTCTCTCTGTTATTTAGTGACTATTAAGTGTTGGACAGCTTTAGAGAAAGTATTTGAGTAAACGACTGTGTAAACTGTATCAGGTACTTCTCCGTCAATTAAGTCATGTTATTATGTCTTGCCATGGACGTATTTAGACACTGTCTATCAGTAAGTGTCTTTAATGTAAACCGTTTCAAGTACTGATTGTATAGAATCTGGAGGTCTAAAGCAATGGCCTGTAAGCAAAATTCTCTGTTAACTACGTGTATTTAAATAACTGACTTATAGAACATGGGAGGTCCAAAGCCATTGTCTGTAAGCAAAATTCTCTGTTAACAATGCAAACTACTGACTAATAGAACCTGAAGTTCTAAAGTCAAGGCTTGTAAGCATAATTCGCTGTTAACTACGTGTATGTAAACTACTGACTTATAGAACCTGGAGGTCTAAAGCCATTGTCTGTAAGCAAAATTCTCTGTTAACAATGTAAACTACTGACTAATAGAACCTGAAGTTCTAAAGCCATGGTCGAAACTAATGGCGAAAAGTCGTACTGAAAATAACTTTTCGTTCATGAGTAATCATCATAAGAAATTTATCGAGCGAAACAAACGCAAAACAATCGAATAATTTGAGCTGCTTATGTTGATGATGTTTAAACCCGAATGATGATACACTTTTTTTGTTTATTTCTCTTTTCTACATTTTTTTTTATTGTTTTACATCGCAGTCCTTCAGTCCCGACGCTTGTAGCAATTTAAAGCATTGAATAACTGGAAACAATATGTCAACATGACATCACACTTCTGACCATCAGCCGTACACATCGAAAAGATAATGAGCACTCTCAATATCTAAAAAATGCGAACTGAATATCTTATTGCGAAAATAATATCTTCATAAATGCATGCTTTCTAGGTTTTATAAGTAAAAAAATACAAGTCTCGTGAGCTATGGGTTAAACACATTTTATCGAACAATACACTTGTCTGTTATCTCCATAATTTGTGATGCTTAATAGTTCGTATATTCAGCTATAGCAACGTTTAAATCATGCCCGTGATTTCACGTGCTGCAATGCACAAGGATTTTTTTCTTTCAGCAAAGATTTGAGATTGTCAAAGGCGTTTAATTCCGACCGAATGCGATCAATCATCACATATTTACCTAATTATTAACAGCAGTGGGCTAAATCAGGTGTATTTATATTAAGTATTATAAATTATTATACTCGCACCGAATACATGTATAGGTTTAAAAGTTTATTGCGTTTGAGTGGCGTGAACATGTTCCACTTCCTAGTTGCATTTATGTTGAAAACATTTGAGCCGCGTCATGTGAAAACTGGTCGTATGCTACAGTGTAGCTTCAAACGAGCCTGCGCATTCGGGAGTCTAGTCCGCAGGTTCCCTGCCCGCCATAAAGTCAAGCAGGGCTTCACGGGCTCATTAGTGGACAGAGTAGCTCTGGAGCAAAGCTGGCCGCATATGACATTTGACACATATACGCATGACACGGCACACATTACATTACTTTTATTTCTGGGTGATGCCAAATGTCAAAATACATTTACTCTTTGTATTCTATGTAAATACTCAGTAAACTTGCAGCGATATTTTTCCTTCTTTAGAAACTACCCGTAAAACGTACTTTTCCAGTTGAGTAAGCCGTCTGAGAAATGCCAAAAGGAAAGGAAAACTGCTTCAATTTTTTTCCAAAAGTTCATTGTCTGCAAGTGAACAAATAACATGATCACTGTTACTTAACATTTCAAGCCAAAAAGCATGTAAATAAATATTTTAATTGGTTTGTGCAATAAATACCAAGCAATTAAAAAGATCCATCATTCCCAACCTAAAGATTTCACTTCGCTAAATTTCAGGGTTGTTCGCGCTATTTTCTCCAATTGGTTTGATACTTCTAATTGGGCAAAAAATCGCCGACTTAATTATTTTACAACCAACCAATCAAATAATAGCATGCTTTCTCCACTATTTTTATAGATATTTTGCCCGATCGTCGTATCGAATTTACTTTGTCATAAGGTTAATCAATGCAGAGAATTTTAAAATTTTCCAACATGTTCGAGTGGAATTTCCTCGCTTGTTCGGAATTTTATTGTACACGACGATTAAATTGATTCAGAACTATTATCAGGAACACAATACACATAGCTTGAATACAGACCTTCTTTGAAAAAACAAGAATAGTCATCATGTGTTTGGTTTCTTTTATATTTGTGTACAAAATAAATCAAGTAATATAAATAAACTTCAATCTGAAACAATGTCCATGATAAATGTACACACTTTGTGTGTAAACAAGCATACATCAACAACATCTAGAAACGATCATGCACAAAGGGAGAAAACTCGAGAAAGTAGAATAAGCAAAGAAAATCAACATCATAGTAGCAAGATTCGCCAATGTCATCAAAAACATTCAACGAAAAAACGTTCATTAAAATTAAAAGCAATGTATCTTTCTGCGTAGGTAAATAACAAGTTATTTGTAATAACTCGCATGCTTCTAAGAGTCTCACAAAGTTAAAGTATTCTTTGCATACAAAATAACTTAGTAGATTTAAACAGACCTGACATTTTAAAGGTAGACATCCATCAACGTACATACTTAACAAAAACATGAAAATGTTCAATAAAATGATTTAAAAAGAGGTATAAAACAAGATGATTAATAGAATGTCCAATGAGCTCTTTGGACTAGATATTTCTTTGGAAAGACAATTGCACAAAATAAGAGTCCATATTGTGTTACTGTACAACATAACCCTTAACAGGGTGAGATGACTTTGATAATCCTATATTTATTATTTAAATATCTAATAGATTTAAAAACAACTTGCATATTTTGAATTTAACAATCAATATTTCCAAAAAGTAGATTTTCTTATAAGATGTTATGTATACAAAATATGGTGTTTATTTTTAACCAATCAAATTGTTCACTGCCTTCCAAATGTGCATGTTTGCATGTGATATTAAGAGACAGGGTACATTCCTTAATGATATTATGAAACAATACTCAATTTGCAATTAAAATAACCTGTATTGACCACAAAATAAGAGATCTAACAGAAAAACAGTGAATACATTCTTCACATAAATGGCAATCATAAGGATGTATAACCCTGAAAAAAATCAGACATTTCATACAAAATCTCAATGCAGTACATTCACTAAATTCATTTATTATTACTATAAAATTAAACTATTTACACACAATAATTTATAGCACAAATCACTGCTCAAATAATTTATAGCACAGCTATAACCTTGAAATCAGATATCCAAAAGCATACAAAAGAACATACCCATTAAATGGTATTCAAACTATTTTGAAGTATTCTATGATTAAGAAGTTAGCTTCCAAAAAAATTTAGACATTTATATTAAAAAACAATGCTATTTGAAACATTATGCAGAAATATATAATATTTTTATGGAGAATAAATATCCCTCGTTTTCGCAGCACCAAATTTGCCTGAATCTATGTACACAAACACATAATGTGCTGGTTTGAAATGCACATGTTTTACACATGTACCGAAAGAGTTTAGTACATAATGGGACAGTCGTAAATATATTGCAGTTTGCAATTTCAAAAATATTCAAACAAAATGGATATTCTTTCATTGGAATATTAAACTGATCAACTATATTGTCTTGGAACTCTAAAATCAAGACATACAAACATTGTTTGTATTTCTAACATAAACATCGAACAATTATGCATATACTTTCAAACTTCAAGCATAACTATCACAATTGTCATGATTTTAAACTGGCTCTTCAAACAAAACTAGAATATCACAAACATTTGAATGAAAGATCAATGGATTTAATAGCTTTACCCTCAGTTCTATACCTGCAATCTGTAATGCTATGCACCATTAAATACTAGAATAGAACAAAATAACAATAGTACAAAATCTGAACATTGCACTTGTTTGATGCTGTAACTTAGTGGGTTTTAAAATCACTAACACAGTTTTCAATTAAAAATGAAGGTGGTTTTTCCACCACTGACTTTTCGACTTTTTGGCGCTTGGGTGTGCTTCTCAAGGTCATGTGACGAGGTGACCTTGAACCTTTGAATCGTTTCACATTGTCATAATTTGTTTCAGAGTCGCTAGAGAGAGATCCC